>NW_028117055.1:0-64213 GCF_964273445.1 Streptopelia decaocto
CATGTTTACAATTTCACGTCAAAAAATGGCTAAAATTCCAGTTGAAATTTTTTCAAAGTCCCTTAAAAATTTTCCAATTTTTGTCCCAATTCTTCCCATTCCCATTGAAACTTTTCAAAACCCTCTCAAATTGTTGAAATTCTCTTGAAGCTTTTAAAATTCTCTCTAGAATTTTCAAAATCCATGTCCACATGTTACAATTTCACGTAACAAAATGGCTAAAATTCCAGTTGAAATTTTTTCAAAGTCCCTTAAAAATTTTCCAATTTTTGTCCCAATTCTTCCCATTCCCATTGAAACTTTTCAAATCCCTCTCAAAATTGTTGAAATTCTCTTGAAGCTTTTAAAATTCTCTCTAGAATTTCAAAATCCATGGCCACATGTTTACAATTTCATGTCAAAAAATGGCTAAAATTCCAGTTGAAATTTTTTCAAAGTCCCTTAAAATTTTCCAATTTTTGTCCCCAATTCTTCCCATTCCCATTGAAACTTTTTCAAATCCCTCTCAAAATTGTTGAAATTCTCTTGAAGCTTTTAAAATTCTCTCTAGAATTTTCAAAATCCATGGCCACATGTTTACAATTTCACGTCAAAAAATGGCTAAAATTCCAGTTGAAATTTTTTCAAAGTCCCTTAAAAATTTTCCAATTTTTGTCCCAATTCTTCCCATTCCCATTGAAACTTTTCAAATCCCTCTCAAAATTGTTGAAATTCTGTTGAAGCTTTTAAAATTCTCTCTAGAATTTTCAAAATCCATGGCCACATGTTTACAATTTCACGTCAAAAAATGCTAAAATTCCAGTTGAAATTTTTCAAAGTCCCTTAAAAATTTTCCAATTTTTGTCCCAATTCTTCCCATTCCCATTGAAACTTTTCAAATCCCTCTCAAAATTGTTGAAATTCTCTTGAAGCTTTTAAAATTCTCTCTAGAATTTTCAAAATCCATGGCCACATGTTTACAATTTCACGTCAAAAAATGGCTAAAATTCCAGTTGAAATTTTTTCAAAGTCCCTTTAAAAATTTTTCCAATTTTTGTCCCAATTCTCCCATTCCCATTGAAACTTTTCAAATCCCTCTCAAAATTGTTGAAATTCTGTTGAAGCTTTTAAAATTCTCTCTAGAATTTTCAAAATCCGTGGCCACATGTTTACAATTTCACGTAACAAAATGGCTAAAATTCCAGTTGAAATTTTTTCGAAGTCCCTTAAAAATTTTCCAATTTTTGTCCCAATTCTTCCCATTCCCATTGAAACTTTTCAAATCCCTCTCAAAATTGTTGAAATTCTGTTGAAGCTTTTAAAATTCTCTCTAGAATTTTCAAAATCCATGGCCACATGTTTACAATTTCACGTAAAAAATGGCTAAAATTCCAGTTGAAATTTTTTCAAAGTCCCTTAAAAATTTTCCAATTTTTGTCCCAATTCTTCCCATTCCCATTGAAACTTTTCAAATCCCTCTCAAAATTGTTGAAATTCTGTTGAAGCTTTTAAAATTCTCTCTAGAATTTTCAAAATCCATGGCCACATGTTTACAATTTCACGTCAAAAAATGGCTAAAATTCCAGTTGAAATTTTTTCAAAGTCCCTTCAAAATTTTCCAATTTTTGTCCCAATTCTTCCCATTCCCATTGAAACTTTTCAAATCCCTCTCAAAATTGTTGAAATTCTGTTGAAGCTTTTAAAATTCTCTCTAGAATTTTCAAAATCCATGTCCACATGTTTACAATTTCACGTCAAAAAATGGCTAAAATTCAGTTGAAATTTTTTCAAAGTCCCTTAAAAATTTTCCAATTTTTTGTCCCAATTCTTCCCATTCCCATTGAAACTTTTCAAATCCCTCTCAAAATTGTTGAAATTCTGTTGAAGCTTTTAAAATTCTCTCTAGAATTTTCAAAATCCATGTCCACATGTTTACAATTTCACGTAACAAAATGGCTAAAATTCCAGTTGAAATTTTTTTCAAAGTCCCTTAAAAATTTCCAATTTTTGTCCCAATTCTTCCCATTCCCATTGAAACTTTCAAATCCCTCTCAAAATTGTTGAAATTCTCTTGAAGCTTTTAAAATTCTCTCTAGAATTTTCAAAATCCATGGCCACATGTTTACAATTTCATGTCAAAAAATGGCTAAAATTCCAGTTGAAATTTTTCAAAGTCCCTTAAAAATTTTCCAATTTTTGTCCCAATTCTTCCCATTCCCATTGAAACTTTTCAAATCCCTCTCAAATTGTTGAAATTCTCTTGAAGCTTTTAAAATTCTCTCTAGAATTTTCAAAATCCATGGCCACATGTTTACAATTTCACGTCAAAAAATGGCTAAAATTCCAGTTGAAATTTTTTCAAAGTCCCTTAAAAATTTTCCAATTTTTGTCCCAATTCTTCCCATTCCCATTGAAACTTTTCAAATCCCTCTCAAAATTGTTGAAATTCTGTTGAAGCTTTTAAAATTCTCTCTAGAATTTTCAAAATCCATGGCCACATGTTTACAATTTCACGTCAAAAAATGCTAAAATTCCAGTTGAAATTTTTCAAAGTCCCTTAAAAATTTTCCAATTTTTGTCCCAATTCTTCCCATTCCCATTGAAACTTTTCAAATCCCTCTCAAAATTGTTGAAATTCTGTTGAAGCTTTAAAATTCTCTCTAGAATTTTCAAAATCCATGGCCACATGTTTACAATTTCACGTCAAAAAATGGCTAAAATTCCAGTTGAAATTTTTTCAAAGTCCCTTAAAAATTTTCCAATTTTTGTCCCAATTCTTCCCATTCCCATTGAAACTTTTCAAATCCCTCTCAAAATTGTTGAAATTCTGTTGAAGCTTTTAAAATTCTCTCTAGAATTTTCAAAATCCATGTCCACATGTTTACAATTTCACGTAACAAAATGGCTAAAATTCCAGTTGAAATTTTTTCAAAGTCCCTTAAAAATTTTCCAATTTTTGTCCCAATTCTTCCCATTCCCATTGAAACTTTTCAAATCGCTCTCAAAATTGTTGAAATTCTGTTGAAGCTTTTAAAATTCTCTCTAGAATTTTCAAAATCCATGGCCACATGTTTACAATTTCACCTAAAAAATGGCTAAAATTCCAGTTGAAATTTTTTCAAAGTCCCTTAAAAATTTTCCAATTTTTGTCCCAATTCTTCCCATTCCTATTGAAACTTTTCAAATCCCTCTCAAAATTGTTGAAATTCTGTTGAAGCTTTTAAAATTATCTCTAGAATTTTCAAAATCCATGGCCACATGTTTACAATTTCACGTAAAAAATGGCTAAAATTCCAGTTGAAATTTTTTCAAAGTCCCTTTAAAAATTTTCCAATTTTTGTCCCAATTCTTCCCATTCCCATTGAAACTTTTCAAATCCCTCTCAAAATTGTTGAAATTCTCTTGAAGCTTTTAAAATTCTCTCTAGAATTTTCAAAATCCATGTCCACATGTTTACAATTTCACGTCAAAAAATGGCTAAAATTCCAGTTGAAATTTTTTCAAAGTCCCTTAAAAATTTTCCAATTTTTGTCCCAATTCTTCCCATTCCCATTGAAACTTTTCAAATCCCTCTCAAAATTGTTGAAATTCTCTTGAAGCTTTTAAAATTCTCTCTAGAATTTTCAAAATCCATGGCCACATGTTTACAATTTCACGTCAAAAAATGCTAAAATTCCAGTTGAAATTTTTTCAAAGTCCCTTAAAAATTTTCCAATTTTTGTCCCAATTCTTCCCATTCCCATTGAAACTTTTCAAATTCCTCTCAAAATTGTTGAAATTCTGTTGAAGCTTTAAAATTCTCTCTAGAATTTTCAAAATCCATGTCCACATGTTTACAATTTCACGTCAAAAAATGGCTAAAATTCCAGTTGAAATTTTTTCAAAGTCCCTTAAAAATTTTCCAATTTTTGTCCCAATTCTTCCCATTCCCATTGAAACTTTTCAAATCCCTCTCAAAATTGTTGAAATTCTCTTGAAGCTTTTAAAATTCTCTCTAGAATTTTCAAATCCATGTCCACATGTTTACAATTTCACGTCAAAAAATGGCTAAAATTCCAGTTGAAATTTTTTCAAAGTCCCTTAAAAATTTTCCAATTTTTGTCCCAATTCTTCCCATTCCCATTGAAACTTTTCAAATCCCTCTCAAAATTGTTGAAATTCTCTTGAAGCTTTTAAAATTCTCTCTAGAATTTTCAAAATCCATGGCCACATGTTTACAATTTCACATAAAAAAATGGCTAAAATTCCAGTTGAAATTTTTTCAAAGTCCCTTAAAAATTTTCCAATTTTTGTCCCAATTCTTCCCATTCCCATTGAAACTTTTCAAATCCCTCTCAAAATTGTTGAAATTCTGTTGAAGCTTTTAAAATTCTCTCTAGAATTTTCAAAATCCATGTCCACATGTTTACAATTTCACGTAAAAAATGGATAAATTTCCAGTTGAAATTTTTTCAAAGTCCCTTAAAAATTTTCCAATTTTTGTCCCAATTCTTCCCATTCCCATTGAAACTTTTCAAATCCCTCTCAAAATTGTTGAAATTCTGTTGAAGCTTTTAAAATTATCTCTAGAATTTTCAAAATCCATGGCCACATGTTTACAATTTCACGTCAAAAAATGGCTAAAATTCCAGTTGAAATTTTTTCAAAGTCCCTTAAAAATTTTCCAATTTTTGTCCCAATTCTTCCCATTCCCATTGAAACTTTTCAAATCCCTCTCAAAATTGTTGAAATTCTCTTGAAGCTTTTAAAATTCTCTCTAGAATTTTCAAAATCCATGGCCACATGTTTACAATTTCACGTCAAAAAATGCTAAAATTCCAGTTGAAATTTTTCAAAGTCCCTTAAAAATTTTCCAATTTTTGTCCCAATTCTTCCCATTCCTATTGAAACTTTTCAAATCCCTCTCAAAATTGTTGAAATTCTGTTGAAGCTTTTAAAATTATCTCTAGAATTTTCAAAATCCATGGCCACATGTTTACAATTTCACGTAAAAAATGGCTAAAATTCCAGTTGAAATTTTTTCAAAGTCCCTTAAAAATTTTCAATTTTTGTCCCAATTCTTCCCATTCCCATTGAAACTTTTCAAATCCCTCTCAAAATTGTTGAAATTCTCTTGAAGCTTTTAAAATTCTCTCTAGAATTTTCAAAATCCATGGCCACATGTTTACAATTTCACGTCAAAAAATGGCTAAAATTCCAGTTGAAATTTTTTCAAAGTCCCTTAAAAATTTTCCAATTTTTGTCCCAATTCTTCCCATTCCCATTGAAACTTTTCAAATCCCTCTCAAAATTGTTGAAATTCTCTTGAAGCTTTTAAAATTCTCTCTAGAATTTTCAAAATCCATGGCCACATGTTTACAATTTCACGTCAAAAAATGCTAAAATTCCAGTTGAAATTTTTTCAAAGTCCCTTAAAAATTTTCCAATTTTTGTCCCAATTCTTCCCATTCCCATTGAAACTTTTCAAATCCCTCTCAAAATTGTTGAAATTCTGTTGAAGCTTTTAAAATTCTCTCTAGAATTTTCAAAATCCATGTCCACATGTTTACAATTTCACGTAACAAAATGGCTAAAATTCCAGTTGAAATTTTTTCAAAGTCCCTTAAAAATTTTCCAATTTTTGTCCCAAATTCTTCCCATTCCCATTGAAACTTTTCAAATCCCTCTCAAATTGTTGAAATTCTCTTGAAGCTTTTAAAATTCTCTCTAGAATTTTCAAAATCCATGGCCACATGTTTACAATTTCACATAAAAAAATGGCTAAAATTCCAGTTGAAATTTTTTCAAAGTCCCTTAAAAATTTTCCAATTTTTGTCCCAATTCTTCCCATTCCCATTGAAACTTTCAAATCCCTCTCAAAATTGTTGAAATTCTCTTGAAGCTTTTAAAATTCTCTCTAGAATTTTCAAAATCCATGGCCACATGTTTACAATTTCACATAAAAAAATGGCTAAAATTCCAGTTGAAATTTTTTCAAAGTCCCTTAAAAATTTTCCAATTTTTGTCCCAATTCTTCCCATTCCCATTGAAACTTTTCAAATCCCTCTCAAAATTGTTGAAATTCTGTTGAAGCTTTTAAAATTCTCTCTAGAATTTTCAAAATCCATGTCCACATGTTTACAATTTCACGTAAAAAATGGATAAATTTCCAGTTGAAATTTTTTCAAAGTCCCTTAAAAATTTTCCAATTTTTGTCCCAATTCTTCCCATTCCCATTGAAACTTTTCAAATCCCTCTCAAAATTGTTGAAATTCTGTTGAAGCTTTTAAAATTATCTCTAGAATTTTCAAAATCCATGGCCACATGTTTACAATTTCACGTCAAAAAATGGCTAAAATTCCAGTTGAAATTTTTTCAAAGTCCCTTAAAAATTTTCCAATTTTTGTCCCAATTCTTCCCATTCCCATTGAAACTTTTCAAAACCCTCTCAAAATTGTTGAAATTCTCTTGAAGCTTTTAAAATTCTCTCTAGAATTTTCAAAATCCATGTCCACATGTTTACAATTTCACGTCAAAAAATGGCTAAAATTCCAGTTGAAATTTTTTCAAAGTCCCTTAAAAATTTTCCGATTTTTGTCCCAATTCTTCCCATTCCCATTGAAACTTTTCAAATCCCTCTCAAAATTGTTGAAATTCTCTTGAAGCTTTTAAAATTCTCTCTAGAATTTTCAAAATCCATGGCCACATGTTTACAATTTCATGTCAAAAAATGGCTAAAATTCCAGTTGAAATTTTTTTCAAAGTCCCTTAAAAATTTTCCAATTTTTGTCCCAATTCTTCCCATTCCCATTGAAACTTTTCAAATCCTCTCAAAATTGTTGAAATTCTCTTGAAGCTTTTAAAATTCTCTCTAGAATTTTCAAAATCCATGGCCACATGTTTACAATTTCACGTCAAAAAATGGCTAAAATTCCAGTTGAAATTTTTTCAAAGTCCCTTAAAAATTTTCCAATTTTTGTCCCAATTCTTCCCATTCCCATTGAAACTTTTCAAATCCCTCTCAAAATTGTTGAAATTCTGTTGAAGCTTTTAAAATTCTCTCTAGAATTTTCAAAATCCATGGCCACATGTTTACAATTTCACGTCAAAAAATGCTAAAATTCCAGTTGAAATTTTTTCAAAGTCCCTTAAAAATTTTCCAATTTTTGTCCCAATTCTTCCCATTCCCATTGAAACTTTTCAAATCCCTCTCAAAATTGTTGAAATTCTGTTGAAGCTTTTAAAATTCTCTCTAGAATTTTCAAAATCCATGGCCACATGTTTACAATTTCACGTCAAAAAATGGCTAAAATTCCAGTTGAAATTTTTTCAAAGTCCCTTAAAAATTTTCCAATTTTTGTCCCAATTCTTCCCATTCCCATTGAAACTTTTCAAATCCCTCTCAAAATTGTTGAAATTCTGTTGAAGCTTTTAAAATTCTCTCTAGAATTTTCAAAATC
Source organism: Streptopelia decaocto (assembly GCF_964273445.1). Lineage (NCBI taxonomy): Eukaryota > Metazoa > Chordata > Aves > Columbiformes > Columbidae > Streptopelia > Streptopelia decaocto. The sequence continues at coordinate 7,419 of NW_028117055.1, forward strand.
CGTGGCCACATGTTTACAATTTCACGTAACAAAATGGCTAAAATTCCAGTTGAAATTTTTTCGAAGTCCCTTAAAAATTTTCCAATTTTTGTCCCAATTCTTCCCATTCCCATTGAAACTTTTCAAATCCCTCTCAAAATTGTTGAAATTCTCTTGAAGCTTTTAAAATTCTCTCTAGAATTTTCAAAATCCATGGCCACATGTTTACAATTTCACGTAAAAAATGGCTAAAATTCCAGTTGAAATTTTTTCAAAGTCCCTTAAAAATTTTCCAATTTTTGTCCCAATTCTTCCCATTCCCATTGAAACTTTTCAAATCCCTCTCAAAATTGTTGAAATTCTGTTGAAGCTTTTAAAATTCTCTCTAGAATTTTCAAAATCCATGGCCACATGTTTACAATTTCACGTAAAAAATGGCTAAAATTCCAGTTGAAATTTTTTCAAAGTCCCTTAAAAATTTTCCAATTTTTGTCCCAATTCTTCCCATTCCCATTGAAACTTTTCAAATCCTCTCAAAATTGTTGAAATTCTCTTGAAGCTTTTAAAATTCTCTCTAGAATTTTCAAAATCCATGGCCACATGTTTACAATTTCATGTCAAAAAATGGCTAAAATTCCAGTTGAAATTTTTTCAAAGTCCTTAAAAATTTTCCAATTTTTGTCCCAATTCTTCCCATTCCCATTGAAACTTTTCAAATCCCTCTCAAAATTGTTGAAATTCTGTTGAAGCTTTTAAAATTCTCTCTAGAATTTTCAAAATCCATGGCCACATGTTTACAATTTCACGTCAAAAAATGGCTAAAATTCAGTTGAAATTTTTTCAAAGTCCCTTAAAAATTTTCCAATTTTTGTCCCAATTCTTCCCATTCCCATTGAAACTTTTCAAATCCCTCTCAAAATTGTAGAAATTCTGTTGAAGCTTTTAAAATTCTCTCTAGAATTTTCAAAATCCATGGCCACATGTTTACAATTTCACGTCAAAAAATGCTAAAATTCCAGTTGAAATTTTTTCAAAGTCCCTTAAAAATTTTCCAATTTTTGTCCCAATTCTTCCCATTCCCATTGAAACTTTTCAAATTACTCTCAAAATTGTTGAAATTCTCTTGAAGCTTTTCAAATTCTCTCTAGAATTTTCAAAATCCATGTCCACATGTTTACAATTTCACATAAAAAAATGGCTAAAATTCCAGCCGAAATTTTTTCAAAGTCCCTTAAAAATTTTCCAATTTTTGTCCCAATTCTTCCCATTCCCATTGAAACTTTTCAAATCCCTCTCAAAATTGTTGAAATTCTCTTGAAGCTTTTAAAATTCTCTCTAGAATTTTCAAAATCCATGTCCACATGTTTACAATTTCACATAAAAAAATGGCTAAAATTCCAGTTGAAATTTTTTCAAAGTCCCTTAAAAATTTTCCAATTTTTGTCCCAATTCTTCCCATTCCCATTGAAACTTTTCAAATCCCTCTCAAAATTGTTGAAATTCTGTTGAAGCTTTTAAAATTCTCTCTAGAATTTTCAAAATCCACTTCAACATGTTTACAATTTCACGTCAAAAAATGGCTAAAATTCCAGTTGAAATTTTTTCAAAGTCCCTTAAAAATTTTCCAATTTTTGTCCCAATTCTTCCCATTCCCATTGAAACTTTTCAAATCCCTCTCAAAATTGTTGAAATTCTCTTGAAGCTTTTAAAATTCTCTCTAGAATTTTCAAAATCCATGTCCACATGTTTACAATTTCACATCAAAAAATGGCTAAAATTCCAGTTGAAATTTTTTCAAAGTCCCTTAAAAATTTTCCAATTTTTGTCCCAATTCTTCCCATTCCCATTGAAACTTTTCAAATCCCTCTCAAAATTGTTGAAATTCTCTTGAAGCTTTTAAAATTCTCTCTAGAATTTTCAAAATCCATGGCCACATGTTTACAATTTCACCTAAAAAATGGCTAAAATTCCAGTTGAAATTTTTTCAAAGTCCCTTAAAAATTTTCCAATTTTTGTCCCAATTCTTCCCATTCCCATTGAAACTTTTCAAATCCCTCTCAACATTGTTGAAATTCTCTTGAAGCTTTTAAAATTCTCTCTAGAATTTTCAAAATCCATGGCCACATGTTTACAATTTCACGTCAAAAAATGGCTAAAATTCCAGTTGAAATTTTTTCAAAGTCCCTTAAAAATTTTCCAATTTTTGTCCCAATTCTTCCCATTCCCATTGAAACTTTTCAAATCCCTCTCAAAATTGTTGAAATTCTCTTGAAGCTTTTAAAATTCTCTCTAGAATTTTCAAAATCCATGGCCACATGTTTACAATTTCACATAAAAAAATGGCTAAAATTCCAGTTGAAATTTTTTCAAAGTCCCTTAAAAATTTTCCAATTTTTGTCCCAATTCTTCCCATTCCCATTGAAACTTTTCAAATCCCTCTCAAAATTGTTGAAATTCTGTTGAAGCTTTTAAAATTCTCTCTAGAATTTTCAAAATCCATGTCCACATGTTTACAATTTCACGTAACAAAATGGCTAAAATTCCAGTTGAAATTTTTTCAAAGTCCCTTAAAAATTTTCCAATTTTTGTCCCAATTCTTCCCATTCCCATTGAAACTTTTCAAATCCCTCTCAAAATTGTTGAAATTCTCTTGAAGCTTTTAAAATTCTCTCTAGAATTTTCAAAATCCATGTCCACATGTTTACAATTTCATGTCAAAAAATGGCTAAAATTCCAGTTGAAATTTTTCAAAGTCCCTTAAAAATTTTCCAATTTTTGTCCCAATTCTTCCCATTCCCATTGAAACTTTTCAAATCCCTCTCAAAATTGTTGAAATTCTGTTGAAGCTTTTAAAATTCTCTCTAGAATTTTCAAAATCCATGGCCACATGTTTACAATTTCACGTCAAAAAATGGCTAAAATTCCAGTTGAAATTTTTTCAAAGTCCCTTAAAAATTTTCCAATTTTTGTCCCAATTCTTCCCATTCCCATTGAAACTTTTCAAATCCCTCTCAAAATTGTTGAAATTCTGTTGAAGCTTTTAAAATTCTCTCTAGAATTTTCAAAATCCATGTCCACATGTTTACAATTTCACATAAAAAAATGGCTAAAATTCCAGTTGAAATTTTTTCAAAGTCCCTTAAAAATTTTCCAATTTTTGTCCCAATTCTTCCCATTCCCATTGAAACTTTTCAAATCGCTCTCAAAATTGTTGAAATTCTCTCGAAGCTTTTAAAATTCTCTCTAGAATTTTCAAAATCCACTTCAACATGTTTACAATTTCACGTAACAAAATGGCTAAAATTCCAGTTGAAATTTTTTCAAAGTCCCTTAAAAATTTTCCAATTTTTGTCCCAATTCTTCCCATTCCCATTGAAACTTTTCAAATCCCTCTCAAAATTGTTGAAATTCTGTTGAAGCTTTTAAAATTCTCTCTAGAATTTTCAAAATCCATGTCCACATGTTTACAATTTCACATAAAAAAATGGCTAAAATTCCAGTTGAAATTTTTTCAAAGTCCCTTAAAAATTTTCCAATTTTTGTCCCAATTCTTCCCATTCCCATTGAAACTTTTCAAATCCCTCTCAAAATTGTTGAAATTCTGTTGAAGCTTTTAAAATTCTCTCTAGAATTTTCAAAATCCATGTCCACATGTTTACAATTTCACGTAACAAAATGGCTAAAATTCCAGTTGAAATTTTTTCAAAGTCCCTTAAAAATTTTCCAATTTTTGTCCCAATTCTTCCCATTCCCATTGAAACTTTTCAAATCCCTCTCAAAATTGTAGAAATTCTCTTGAAGCTTTTAAAATTCTCTCTAGAATTTTCAAAATCCATGTCCACATGTTTACAATTTCACATAAAAAAATGGCTAAAATTCCAGTTGAAATTTTTTCAAAGTCCCTTAAAAATTTTCCAATTTTTGTCCCAATTCTTCCCATTCCCATTGAAACTTTTCAAATCGCTGTCAAAATTGTTGAAATTCTCTTGAAGCTTTTAAAATTCTCTCTAGAATTTTCAAAATCCACTTCAACATGTTTACAATTTCACGTCAAAAAATGGCTAAAATTCCAGTTGAAATTTTTTCAAAGTCCCTTAAAAATTTTCCAATTTTTGTCCCAATTCTTCCCATTCCCATTGAAACTTTTCCAAATCCCTCTCAAAATTGTTGAAATTCTCTTGAAGCTTTTAAAATTCTCTCTAGAATTTTCAAAATCCATGTCCACATGTTTACAATTTCACATAAAAAAATTGCTAAAATTCCAGTTGGAATTTTTTCAAAGTCCCTTAAAAATTTTCCAATTTTTGTCCCAATTCTTCCCATTCCCATTGAAACTTTTCAAATCCCTCTCAAAATTGTTGAAATTCTGTTGACGCTTTTAAAATTCTCTCTAGAATTTTCAAAATCCGTGGCCACATGTTTACAATTTCACGTAACAAAATGGCTAAAATTCCAGTTGAAATTTTTTCAAAGTCCCTTAAAAATTTTCCAATTTTTGTCCCAATTCTTCCCATTCCCATTGAAACTTTTCAAATCCCTCTCAAAATTGTTGAAATTCTCTTGAAGCTTTTAAAATTCTCTCTAGAATTTTCAAAATCCATGTCCACATATTTACAATTTCACATAAAAAAATGGCTAAACTTCCAGTTGAAATTTTTTCAAAGTCCCTGAAAAATTTTCCAATTTTTGTCCCAATTCTTCCCATTCCCATTGAAACTTTTCAAATCCCTCTCAAAATTGTTGAAATTCTCTTGAAGCTTTTAAAATTCTCTCTAGAATTTTCAAAATCCATGGCCACATGTTTACAATTTCACGTCAAAAAATGGCTAAAATTCCAGTTGAAATTTTTTCAAAGTCCCTTAAAAATTTTCCAATTTTTGTCCCAATTCTTCCCATTCCCATTGAAACTTTTCAAATCCCTCTCAAAATTGTTGAAATTCTGTTGAAGCTTTTAAAATTCTCTCTAGAATTTTCAAAATCCATGTCCACATGTTTACAATTTCACGTAACAAAATGGCTAAAATTCCAGTTGAAATTTTTTCAAAGTCCCTTAAAAATTTTCCAATTTTTGTCCCAATTCTTCCCATTCCCATTGAAACTTTTCAAATCCCTCTCAAAATTGTTGAAATTCTCTTGAAGCTTTTAAAATTCTCTCTAGAATTTTCAAAATCCATGTCCACATGTTTACAATTTCACGTCAAAAAATTGCTAAAATTCCAGTTGAAATTTTTTCAAAGTCCCTTAAAAATTTTCCAATTTTTGTCCCAATTCTTCCCATTCCCATTGAAACTTTTCAAATCCTCTCAAAATTGTTGAAATTCTGTTGAAGCTTTTAAAATTCTCTCTAGAATTTTCAAAATCCATGTCCACATGTTTACAATTTCACATAAAAAAATGGCTAAAATTCCAGTTGAAATTTTTTCAAAGTCCCTTAAAAATTTTCCAATTTTTGTCCCAATTCTTCCCATTCCCATTGAAACTTTTCAAATCGCTCTCAAAATTGTTGAAATTCTCTTGAAGCTTTTAAAATTCTCTCTAGAATTTTCAAAATCCACTTCAACATGTTTACAATTTCACGTCAAAAAATGGCTAAAATTCCAGTTGAAATTTTTTCAAAGTCCCTTAAAAATTTTCCAATTTCTGTCCCAATTCTTCCCATTCCCATTGAAACTTTTCAAATCCCTCTCAAAATTGTTGAAATTCTGTTGACGCTTTTAAAATTCTCTCTAGAATTTTCAAAATCCGTGGCCACATGTTTACAATTTCACGTAACAAAATGGCTAAAATTCCAGTTGAAATTTTTTCAAAGTCCCTTAAAAATTTTCCAATTTTTGTCCCAATTCTTCCCATTCCCATTGAAACTTTTCAAATCGCTCTCAAAATTGTTGAAATTCTCTCGAAGCTTTTAAAATTCTCTCTAGAATTTTCAAAATCCACTTCAACATGTTTACAATTTCACGTCAAAAAATGGCTAAAATTCCAGTTGAAATTTTTTCAAAGTCCCTTAAAAATTTTCCAATTTTTGTCCCAATTCTTCCCATTCCCATTGAAACTTTTCAAATCCCTCTCAAAATTGTTGAAATTCTCTTGAAGCTTTTAAAATTCTCTCTAGAATTTTCAAAATCCGTGGCCACATGTTTACAATTTCACGTAACAAAATGGCTAAAATTCCAGTTGAAATTTTTTCAAAGTCCCTTAAAAATTTTCCAATTTTTGTCCCAATTCTTCCCATTCCCATTGAAACTTTTCAAATCCCTCTCAAAATTGTTGAAATTCTCTTGAAGCTTTTAAAATTCTCTCTAGAATTTTCAAAATCCATGGCCACATGTTTACAATTTCACATAAAAAAATGGCTAAAATTCCAGTTGAAATTTTTTCAAAGTCCCTTAAAAATTTTCCAATTTTTGTCCCAATTCTTCCCATTCCCATTGAAACTTTTCAAATCCCTCTCAAAATTGTAGAAATTCTCTTGAAGCTTTTAAAATTCTCTCTAGAATTTTCAAAATCCATGTCCACATGTTTACAATTTCACATAAAAAAATGGCTAAAATTCCAGTTGAAATTTTTTCAAAGTCCCTTAAAAATTTTCCAATTTTTGTCCCAATTCTTCCCATTCCCATTGAAACTTTTCAAATCGCTCTCAAAATTGTTGAAATTCTCTTGAAGCTTTTAAAATTCTCTCTAGAATTTTCAAAATCCACTTCAACATGTTTACAATTTCACGTCAAAAAATGGCTAAAATTCCAGTTGAAATTTTTTCAAAGTCCCTTAAAAATTTTCCAATTTCTGTCCCAATTCTTCCCATTCCCATTGAAACTTTTCAAATCCCTCTCAAAATTGTTGAAATTCTGTTGAAGCTTTTAAAATTCTCTCTAGAATTTTCAAAATCCATGGCCACATGTTTACAATTTCACGTCAAAAAATTGCTAAAATTCCAGTTGGAATTTTTTCAAAGTCCCTTAAAAATTTTCCAATTTTTGTCCCAATTCTTCCCATTCCCATTGAAACTTTTCAAATCCCTCTCAAAATTGTTGAAATTCTGTTGACGCTTTTAAAATTCTCTCTAGAATTTTCAAAATCCGTGGCCACATGTTTACAATTTCACGTAACAAAATGGCTAAAATTCCAGTTGAAATTTTTTCAAAGTCCCTTAAAAATTTTCCAATTTTTGTCCCAATTCTTCCCATTCCCATTGAAACTTTTCAAATCCCTCTCAAAATTGTTGAAATTCTGTTGACGCTTTTAAAATTCTCTCTAGAATTTTCAAAAACCACTTCAACATGTTTACAATTTCACGTAACAAAATGGCTAAAATTCCAGTTGAAATTTTTTCAAAGTCCCTTAAAAATTTTCCAATTTTTGTCCCAATTCTTCCCATTCCCATTGAAACTTTTCAAATCCCTCTCAAAATTGTTGAAATTCTGTTGAAGCTTTTAAAATTCTCTCTAGAATTTTCAAAATCCATGTCCACATGTTTACAATTTCACGTCAAAAAATGGCTAAAATTCCAGTTGAAATTTTTTCAAAGTCCCTTAAAAATTTTCCAATTTTTGTCCCAATTCTTCCCATTCCCATTGAAACTTTTCAAATCCCTCTCAAAATTGTTGAAATTCTCTTGAAGCTTTTAAAATTCTCTCTAGAATTTTCAAAATCCATGGCCACATGTTTACAATTTCACATAAAAAAATGGCTAAAATTCCAGTTGAAATTTTTTCAAAGTCCCTTAAAAATTTTCCAATTTTTGTCCCAATTCTTCCCATTCCCATTGAAACTTTTCAAATCCCTCTCAAAATTGTTGAAATTCTCTTGAAGCTTTTAAAATTCTCTCTAGAATTTTCAAAATCCATGTCCACATGTTTACAATTTCACGTCAAAAAATGGCTAAAATTCCAGTTGAAATTTTTTCAAAGTCCCTTAAAAATTTTCCAATTTTTGTCCCAATTCTTCCCATTCCCATTGAAACTTTTCAAATCCCTCTCAAAATTGTTGAAATTCTGTTGAAGCTTTTAAAATTCTCTCTAGAATTTTCAAAATCCATGTCCACATGTTTACAATTTCACGTCAAAAAATGGCTAAAATTCCAGTTGAAATTTTTTCAAAGTCCCTTAAAAATTTTCCAATTTTTGTCCCAATTCTTCCCATTCCCATTGAAACTTTTCAAATCCCTCTCAAAATTGTTGAAATTCTCTTGAAGCTTTTAAAATTCTCTCTAGAATTTTCAAAATCCATGTCCACATGTTTACAATTTCACATAAAAAAATTGCTAAAATTCCAGTTGAAATTTTTTCAAAGTCCCTTAAAAATTTTCCAATTTTTGTCCCAATTCTTCCCATTCCCATTGAAACTTTTCAAATCCCTCTCAAAATTGTTGAAATTCTCTTGAAGCTTTTAAAATTCTCTCTAGAATTTTCAAAATCCATGTCCACATGTTTACAATTTCACGTAACAAAATGGCTAAAATTCCAGTTGGAATTTTTTCAAAGTCCCTTAAAAATTTTCCAATTTTTGTCCCCATTCTTCCCATTCCCATTGAAACTTTTCAAATCCCTCTCAAAATTGTTGAAATTCTGTTGAAGCTTTTAAAATTCTCTCTAGAATTTTCAAAATCCATGTCCACATGTTTACAATTTCACATAAAAAAATGGCTAAAATTCCAGTTGAAATTTTTTCAAAGTCCCTTAAAAATTTTCCAATTTTTGTCCCAATTCTTCCCATTCCCATTGAAACTTTTCAAATCCCTCTCAAAATTGTAGAAATTCTGTTGAAGCTTTTAAAATTCTCTCTAGAATTTTCAAAATCCATGTCCACATGTTTACAATTTCACGTCAAAAAATGGCTAAAATTCCAGTTGAAATTTTTTCAAAGTCCCTTAAAAATTTTCCAATTTTTGTCCCAATTCTTCCCATTCCCATTGAAACTTTTCAAATCCCTCTCAAAATTGTTGAAATTCTCTTGAAGCTTTTAAAATTCTCTCTAGAATTTTCAAAATCCATGTCCACATGTTTACAATTTCACATAAAAAAATGGCTAAAATTCCAGTTGAAATTTTTTCAAAGTCCCTTAAAAATTTTCCAATTTTTGTCCCAATTCTTCCCATTCCCATTGAAACTTTTCAAATTCCTCTCAAAATTGTTGAAATTCTGTTGAAGCTTTTAAAATTCTCTCTAGAATTTTCAAAATCCATGTCCACATGTTTACAATTTCACGTCAAAAAATGGCTAAAATTCCAGTTGAAATTTTTTCAAAGTCCCTTAAAAATTTTCCAATTTTTGTCCCAATTCTTCCCATTCCCATTGAAACTTTTCAAATCCCTCTCAAAATTGTTGAAATTCTCTTGAAGCTTTTAAAATTCTCTCTAGAATTTTCAAAATCCATGTCCACATGTTTACAATTTCACATCAAAAAATGGCTAAAATTCCAGTTGAAATTTTTTCAAAGTCCCTTAAAAATTTTCCAATTTTTGTCCCAATTCTTCCCATTCCCATTGAAACTTTTCAAATCCCTCTCAAAATTGTTGAAATTCTCTTGAAGCTTTTAAAATTCTCTCTAGAATTTTCAAAATCCATGGCCACATGTTTACAATTTCACCTAAAAAATGGCTAAAATTCCAGTTGAAATTTTTTCAAAGTCCCTTAAAAATTTTCCAATTTTTGTCCCAATTCTTCCCATTCCCATTGAAACTTTTCAAATCCCTCTCAACATTGTTGAAATTCTCTTGAAGCTTTTAAAATTCTCTCTAGAATTTTCAAAATCCATGGCCACATGTTTACAATTTCACGTCAAAAAATGGCTAAAATTCCAGTTGAAATTTTTTCAAAGTCCCTTAAAAATTTTCCAATTTTTGTCCCAATTCTTCCCATTCCCATTGAAACTTTTCAAATCCCTCTCAAAATTGTTGAAATTCTCTTGAAGCTTTTAAAATTCTCTCTAGAATTTTCAAAATCCATGGCCACATGTTTACAATTTCACATAAAAAAATGGCTAAAATTCCAGTTGAAATTTTTTCAAAGTCCCTTAAAAATTTTCCAATTTTTGTCCCAATTCTTCCCATTCCCATTGAAACTTTTCAAATCCCTCTCAAAATTGTTGAAATTCTGTTGAAGCTTTTAAAATTCTCTCTAGAATTTTCAAAATCCATGTCCACATGTTTACAATTTCACGTAACAAAATGGCTAAAATTCCAGTTGAAATTTTTTCAAAGTCCCTTAAAAATTTTCCAATTTTTGTCCCAATTCTTCCCATTCCCATTGAAACTTTTCAAATCCCTCTCAAAATTGTTGAAATTCTCTTGAAGCTTTTAAAATTCTCTCTAGAATTTTCAAAATCCATGTCCACATGTTTACAATTTCATGTCAAAAAATGGCTAAAATTCCAGTTGAAATTTTTTCAAAGTCCCTTAAAAATTTTCCAATTTTTGTCCCAATTCTTCCCATTCCCATTGAAACTTTTCAAATCCCTCTCAAAATTGTTGAAATTCTGTTGAAGCTTTTAAAATTCTCTCTAGAATTTTCAAAATCCATGGCCACATGTTTACAATTTCACGTCAAAAAATGCTAAAGTTCCAGTTGAAATTTTTTCAAAGTCCCTTAAAAATTTTCCAATTTTTGTCCCAATTCTTCCCATTCCCATTGAAACTTTTCAAATCCCTCTCAAAATTGTTGAAATTCTCTTGAAGCTTTTAAAATTCTCTCTAGAATTTTCAAAATCCGTGGCCACATGTTTACAATTTCACGTAACAAAATGGCTAAAATTCCAGTTGAAATTTTTTCAAAGTCCCTTAAAAATTTTCCAATTTTTGTCCCAATTCTTCCCATTCCCATTGAAACTTTTCAAATCGCTCTCAAAATTGTTGAAATTCTCTTGAAGCTTTTAAAATTCTCTCTAGAATTTTCAAAATCCACTTCAACATGTTTACAATTTCACGTAAAAAATGGCTAAAATTCCAGTTGAAATTTTTTCAAAGTCCCTTAAAAATTTTCCAATTTTTGTCCCAATTCTTCCCATTCCCATTGAAACTTTTCAAATCCCTCTCAAAATTGTAGAAATTCTGTTGAAGCTTTTAAAATTCTCTCTAGAATTTTCAAAATCCATGTCCACATGTTTACAATTTCACATAAAAAAATGGCTAAAATTCCAGTTGAAATTTTTTCAAAGTCCCTTAAAAATTTTCCAATTTTTGTCCCAATTCTTCCCATTCCCATTGAAACTTTTCAAATCGCTCTCAAAATTGTTGAAATTCTCTCGAAGCTTTTAAAATTCTCTCTAGAATTTTCAAAATCCACTTCAACATGTTTACAATTTCACGTCAAAAAATGGCTAAAATTCCAGTTGAAATTTTTTCAAAGTCCCTTAAAAATTTTCCAATTTTTGTCCCAATTCTTCCCATTCCCATTGAAACTTTTCAAATCGCTCTCAAAATTGTTGAAATTCTCTCGAAGCTTTTAAAATTCTCTCTAGAATTTTCAAAATCCACTTCAACATGTTTACAATTTCACGTCAAAAAATGGCTAAAATTCCAGTTGAAATTTTTTCAAAGTCCCTTAAAAATTTTCCAATTTTTGTCCCAATTCTTCCCATTCCCATTGAAACTTTTCAAATCCCTCTCAAAATTGTTGAAATTCTCTTGAAGCTTTTAAAATTCTCTCTAGAATTTTCAAAATCCGTGGCCACATGTTTACAATTTCACGTAACAAAATGGCTAAAATTCCAGTTGAAATTTTTTCAAAGTCCCTTAAAAATTTTCCAATTTTTGTCCCAATTCTTCCCATTCCCATTGAAACTTTTCAAATCCCTCTCAAAATTGTTGAAATTCTCTTGAAGCTTTTAAAATTATCTCTAGAATTTTCAAAATCCATGGCCACATGTTTACAATTTCACGTAAAAAATGGCTAAAATTCCAGTTGAAATTTTTTCAAAGTCCCTTAAAAATTTTCCAATTTTTGTCCCAATTCTTCCCATTCCCATTGAAACTTTTCAAATCCCTCTCAAAATTGTTGAAATTCTGTTGAAGCTTTTAAAATTCTCTCTAGAATTTTCAAAATCCATGGCCACATGTTTACAATTTCACATAAAAAAATTGCTAAAATTCCAGTTGAAATTTTTTCAAAGTCCCTTAAAAATTTTCCAATTTTTGTCCCAATTCTTCCCATTCCCATTGAAACTTTTCAAATCCCTCTCAAAATTGTTGAAATTCTGTTGAAGCTTTTAAAATTCTCTCTAGAATTTTCAAAATCCATGGCCACATGTTTACAATTTCACGTCAAAAAATGGCTAAAATTCCAGTTGAAATTTTTTCAAAGTCCCTTAAAAATTTTCCAATTTTTGTCCCAATTCTTCCCATTCCCATTGAAACTTTTCAAATCCCTCTCAAAATTGTAGAAATTCTCTTGAAGCTTTTAAAATTCTCTCTAGAATTTTCAAAATCCATGTCCACATGTTTACAATTTCACATAAAAAAATGGCTAAAATTCCAGTTGAAATTTTTTCAAAGTCCCTTAAAAATTTTCCAATTTTTGTCCCAATTCTTCCCATTCCCATTGAAACTTTTCAAATCGCTCTCAAAATTGTTGAAATTCTCTTGAAGCTTTTAAAATTCTCTCTAGAATTTTCAAAATCCACTTCAACATGTTTACAATTTCACGTCAAAAAATGGCTAAAATTCCAGTTGAAATTTTTTCAAAGTCCCTTAAAAATTTTCCAATTTCTGTCCCAATTCTTCCCATTCCCATTGAAACTTTTCAAATCCCTCTCAAAATTGTTGAAATTCTGTTGAAGCTTTTAAAATTCTCTCTAGAATTTTCAAAATCCATGGCCACATGTTTACAATTTCACGTCAAAAAATTGCTAAAATTCCAGTTGGAATTTTTTCAAAGTCCCTTAAAAATTTTCCAATTTTTGTCCCAATTCTTCCCATTCCCATTGAAACTTTTCAAATCCCTCTCAAAATTGTTGAAATTCTGTTGACGCTTTTAAAATTCTCTCTAGAATTTTCAAAATCCGTGGCCACATGTTTACAATTTCACGTAACAAAATGGCTAAAATTCCAGTTGAAATTTTTTCAAAGTCCCTTAAAAATTTTCCAATTTTTGTCCCAATTCTTCCCATTCCCATTGAAACTTTTCAAATCCCTCTCAAAATTGTTGAAATTCTGTTGACGCTTTTAAAATTCTCTCTAGAATTTTCAAAATCCATGTCCACATATTTACAATTTCACATAAAAAAATGGCTAAAATTCCAGTTGAAATTTTTTCAAAGTCCCTTAAAAATTTTCCAATTTTTGTCCCAATTCTTCCCATTCCCATTGAAACTTTTCAAATCCCTCTCAAAATTGTTGAAATTCTGTTGAAGCTTTTAAAATTCTCTCTAGAATTTTCAAAAACCACTTCAACATGTTTACAATTTCACGTAACAAAATGGCTAAAATTCCAGTTGAAATTTTTTCAAAGTCCCTTAAAAATTTTCCAATTTTTGTCCCAATTCTTCCCATTCCCATTGAAACTTTTCAAATCCCTCTCAAAATTGTTGAAATTCTGTTGAAGCTTTTAAAATTCTCTCTAGAATTTTCAAAATCCATGTCCACATGTTTACAATTTCACATCAAAAAATGGCTAAAATTCCAGTTGAAATTTTTTCAAAGTCCCTTAAAAATTTTCCAATTTTTGTCCCAATTCTTCCCATTCCCATTGAAACTTTTCAAATCCCTCTCAAAATTGTTGAAATTCTCTTGAAGCTTTTAAAATTCTCTCTAGAATTTTCAAAATCCATGGCCACATGTTTACAATTTCACATAAAAAAATGGCTAAAATTCCAGTTGAAATTTTTTCAAAGTCCCTTAAAAATTTTCCAATTTTTGTCCCAATTCTTCCCATTCCCATTGAAACTTTTCAAATCCCTCTCAAAATTGTTGAAATTCTCTTGAAGCTTTTAAAATTCTCTCTAGAATTTTCAAAATCCATGTCCACATGTTTACAATTTCACGTCAAAAAATGGCTAAAATTCCAGTTGAAATTTTTTCAAAGTCCCTTAAAAATTTTCCAATTTTTGTCCCAATTCTTCCCATTCCCATTGAAACTTTTCAAATCCCTCTCAAAATTGTTGAAATTCTGTTGAAGCTTTTAAAATTCTCTCTAGAATTTTCAAAATCCATGTCCACATGTTTACAATTTCACGTCAAAAAATGGCTAAAATTCCAGTTGAAATTTTTTCAAAGTCCCTTAAAAATTTTCCAATTTTTGTCCCAATTCTTCCCATTCCCATTGAAACTTTTCAAATCCCTCTCAAAATTGTTGAAATTCTCTTGAAGCTTTTAAAATTCTCTCTAGAATTTTCAAAATCCATGTCCACATGTTTACAATTTCACATAAAAAAATGGCTAAAATTCCAGTTGAAATTTTTTCAAAGTCCCTTAAAAATTTTCCAATTTTTGTCCCAATTCTTCCCATTCCCATTGAAACTTTTCAAATCCCTCTCAAAATTGTTGAAATTCTCTTGAAGCTTTTAAAATTCTCTCTAGAATTTTCAAAATCCATGTCCACATGTTTACAATTTCACGTAACAAAATGGCTAAAATTCCAGTTGGAATTTTTTCAAAGTCCCTTAAAAATTTTCCAATTTTTGTCCCCATTCTTCCCATTCCCATTGAAACTTTTCAAATCCCTCTCAAAATTGTTGAAATTCTGTTGAAGCTTTTAAAATTCTCTCTAGAATTTTCAAAATCCATGTCCACATGTTTACAATTTCACATAAAAAAATGGCTAAAATTCCAGTTGAAATTTTTTCAAAGTCCCTTAAAAATTTTCCAATTTTTGTCCCAATTCTTCCCATTCCCATTGAAACTTTTCAAATCCCTCTCAAAATTGTTGAAATTCTCTTGAAGCTTTTAAAATTCTCTCTAGAATTTTCAAAATCCATGGCCACATGTTTACAATTTCACGTAAAAAAATGGCTAAAATTCCAGTTGAAATTTTTTCAAAGTCCCTTAAAAATTTTCCAATTTTTGTCCCAATTCTTCCCATTCCCATTGAAACTTTTCAAATCCCTCTCAAAATTGTTGAAATTCTGTTGAAGCTTTTAAAATTCTCTCTAGAATTTTCAAAATCCATGTCCACATGTTTACAATTTCACATAAAAAAATGGCTAAAATTCCAGTTGAAATTTTTTCAAAGTCCCTTAAAAATTTTCCAATTTTTGTCCCAATTCTTCCCATTCCCATTGAAACTTTTCAAATCCCTCTCAAAATTGTTGAAATTCTGTTGAAGCTTTTAAAATTCTCTCTAGAATTTTCAAAATCCATGTCCACATGTTTACAATTTCACGTCAAAAAATGGCTAAAATTCCAGTTGAAATTTTTTCAAAGTCCCTTAAAAATTTTCCAATTTTTGTCCCAATTCTTCCCATTCCCATTGAAACTTTTCAAATCCCTCTCAAAATTGTTGAAATTCTGTTGAAGCTTTTAAAATTCTCTCTAGAATTTTCAAAATCCATGTCCACATGTTTACAATTTCACGTAACAAAATGGCTAAAATTCCAGTTGAAATTTTTTCAAAGTCCCTTAAAAATTTTCCAATTTTTGTCCCAATTCTTCCCATTCCCATTGAAACTTTTCAAATCCCTCTCAAAATTGTTGAAATTCTGTTGAAGCTTTTAAAATTCTCTCTAGAATTTTCAAAATCCACGTCCACATTTTTACAATTTCACGTCAAAAAATTGCTAAAATTCCAGTTGAATTTTTTTCAAAGTCCCTTAAAAATTTTCCAATTTTTGTCCCAATTCTTCCTATTCCCATTGAAACTTTTCAAATCCCTCTCAAAATTGTTGAAATTCTGTTGAAGCTTTTAAAATTCTCTCTAGAATTTTCAAAATCCATGGCCACATGTTTACAATTTCACGTCAAAAAATTGCTAAAATTCCAGTTGAAATTTTTTCAAAGTCCCTTAAAAATTTTCCAATTTCTGTCCCAATTCTTCCCATTCCCATTGAAACTTTTCAAATCCCTCTCAAAATTGTTGAAATTCTGTTGAAGCTTTTAAAATTCTCTCTAGAATTTTCAAAATCCATGGCCACATGTTTACAATTTCACGTCAAAAAATGGCTAAAATTCCAGTTGGAATTTTTTCAAAGTCCCTTAAAAATTTTCCAATTTTTGTCCCAATTCTTCCCATTCCCATTGAAACTTTTCAAATCCCTCTCAAAATTGTTGAAATTTTGTTGAAGCTTTTAAAATTCTCTCTAGAATTTTCAAAATCCGTGGCCACATGTTTACAATTTCACGTAACAAAATGGCTAAAATTCCAGTTGAAATTTTTTCAAAGTCCCTTAAAAATTTTCCAATTTTTGTCCCAATTCTTCCCATTCCCATTGAAACTTTTCAAATCCCTCTCAAAATTGTTGAAATTCTGTTGAAGCTTTTAAAATTCTCTCTAGAATTTTCAAAATCCATGTCCACATATTTACAATTTCACATAAAAAAATGGCTAAAATTCCAGTTGAAATTTTTTCAAAGTCCCTTAAAAATTTTCCAATTTTTGTCCCAATTCTTCCCATTCCCATTGAAACTTTTCAAATCCCTCTCAAAATTGTTGAAATTCTGTTGAAGCTTTTAAAATTCTCTCTAGAATTTTCAAAATCCACTTCAACATGTTTACAATTTCACGTAAAAAAATGGCTAAAATTCCAGTTGAAATTTTTTCAAAGTCCCTTAAAAATTTTCCAATTTTTGTCCCAATTCTTCCCATTCCCATTGAAACTTTTCAAATCCCTCTCAAAATTGTTGAAATTCTGTTGAAGCTTTTAAAATTCTCTCTAGAATTTTCAAAATCCATGTCCACATGTTTACAATTTCACGTCAAAAAATGGCTAAAATTCCAGTTGAAATTTTTTCAAAGTCCCTTAAAAATTTTCCAATTATTGTCCCAATTCTTCCCATTCCCATTGAAACTTTTCAAATCCCTCTCAAAATTGTTGAAATTCTGTTGAAGCTTTTAAAATTCTCTCTAGAATTTTCAAAATCCATGGCCACATGTTTACAATTTCACATAAAAAAATGGCTAAAATTCCAGTTGAAATTTTTTCAAAGTCCCTTAAAAATTTTCCAATTTTTGTCCCAATTCTTCCCATTCCCATTGAAACTTTTCAAATCCCTCTCAAAATTGTTGAAATTCTCTTGAAGCTTTTAAAATTCTCTCTAGAATTTTCAAAATCCATGTCCACATGTTTACAATTTCACGTCAAAAAATGGCTAAAATTCCAGTTGAAATTTTTTCAAAGTCCCTTAAAAATTTTCCAATTTTTGTCCCAATTCTTCCCATTCCCATTGAAACTTTTCAAATCCCTCTCAAAATTGTTGAAATTCTGTTGAAGCTTTTAAAATTCTCTCTAGAATTTTCAAAATCCATGGCCACATGTTTACAATTTCACATAAAAAAATGGCTAAAATTCCAGTTGGAATTTTTTCAAAGTCCCTTAAAAATTTTCCAATTTCTGTCCCAATTCTTCCCATTCCCATTGAAACTTTTCAAATCCCTCTCAAAATTGTTGAAATTCTGTTGAAGCTTTTAAAATTCTCTCTAGAATTTTCAAAATCCATGGCCACATGTTTACAATTTCACGTCAAAAAATTGCTAAAATTCCAGTTGGAATTTTTTCAAAGTCCCTTAAAAATTTTCCAATTTTTGTCCCAATTCTTCCCATTCCCATTGAAACTTTTCAAATCCCTCTCAAAATTGTTGAAATTCTGTTGACGCTTTTAAAATTCTCTCTAGAATTTTCAAAATCCGTGGCCACATGTTTACAATTTCACGTAACAAAATGGCTAAAATTCCAGTTGAAATTTTTTCAAAGTCCCTTAAAAATTTTCCAATTTTTGTCCCAATTCTTCCCATTCCCATTGAAACTTTTCAAATCCCTCTCAAAATTGTTGAAATTCTGTTGACGCTTTTAAAACTCTCTAGAATTTTCAAAATCCATGTCCACATGTTTACAATTTCACGTAACAAAATGGCTAAAATTCCAGTTGAAATTTTTTCAAAGTCCCTTAAAAATTTTCCAATTTTTGTCCCAATTCTTCCCATTCCCATTGAAACTTTTCAAATCCCTCTCAAAATTGTTGAAATTCTGTTGACGCTTTTAAAATTCTCTCTAGAATTTTCAAAATCCATGTCCACATATTTACAATTTCACATAAAAAAATGGCTAAAATTCCAGTTGAAATTTTTTCAAAGTCCCTTAAAAATTTTCCAATTTTTGTCCCAATTCTTCCCATTCCCATTGAAACTTTTCAAATCCCTCTCAAAATTGTTGAAATTCTGTTGAAGCTTTTAAAATTCTCTCTAGAATTTTCAAAAACCACTTCAACATGTTTACAATTTCACGTAACAAAATGGCTAAAATTCCAGTTGAAATTTTTTCAAAGTCCCTTAAAAATTTTCCAATTTTTGTCCCAATTCTTCCCATTCCCATTGAAACTTTTCAAATCCCTCTCAAAATTGTTGAAATTCTGTTGAAGCTTTTAAAATTCTCTCTAGAATTTTCAAAATCCATGTCCACATGTTTACAATTTCACGTCAAAAAATGGCTAAAATTCCAGTTGAAATTTTTTCAAAGTCCCTTAAAAATTTTCCAATTTTTGTCCCAATTCTTCCCATTCCCATTGAAACTTTTCAAATCCCTCTCAAAATTGTTGAAATTCTCTTGAAGCTTTTAAAATTCTCTCTAGAATTTTCAAAATCCATGGCCACATGTTTACAATTTCACATAAAAAAATGGCTAAAATTCCAGTTGAAATTTTTTCAAAGTCCCTTAAAAATTTTCCAATTTTTGTCCCAATTCTTCCCATTCCCATTGAAACTTTTCAAATCCCTCTCAAAATTGTTGAAATTCTCTTGAAGCTTTTAAAATTCTCTCTAGAATTTTCAAAATCCATGTCCACATGTTTACAATTTCACATAAAAAAAATTGCTAAAATTCCAGTTGAAATTTTTTCAAAGTCCCTTAAAAATTTTCCAATTTTTGTCCCAATTCTTCCCATTCCCATTGAAACTTTTCAAATCCCTCTCAAAATTGTTGAAATTCTGTTGAAGCTTTTAAAATTCTCTCTAGAATTTTCAAAATCCATGTCCACATGTTTACAATTTCACGTAACAAAATGGCTAAAATTCCAGTTGAAATTTTTTCAAAGTCCCTTAAAAATTTTCCAATTTTTGTCCCAATTCTTCCCATTCCCATTGAAACTTTTCAAATCCCTCTCAAAATTGTTGAAATTCTCTTGAAGCTTTTAAAATTCTCTCTAGAATTTTCAAAATCCATGTCCACATGTTTACAATTTCACATAAAAAAATTGCTAAAATTCCAGTTGAAATTTTTTCAAAGTCCCTTAAAAATTTTCCAATTTTTGTCCCAATTCTTCCCATTCCCATTGAAACTTTTCAAATCCCTCTCAAAATTGTTGAAATTCTGTTGAAGCTTTTAAAATTCTCTCTAGAATTTTCAAAATCCATGTCCACATGTTTACAATTTCACGTAACAAAATGGCTAAAATTCCAGTTGAAATTTTTTCAAAGTCCCTTAAAAATTTTCCAATTTTTGTCCCCATTCTTCCCATTCCCATTGAAACTTTTCAAATCCCTCTCAAAATTGTTGAAATTCTCTTGAAGCTTTTAAAATTCTCTCTAGAATTTTCAAAATCCATGTCCACATGTTTACAATTTCATGTCAAAAAATGGCTAAAATTCCAGTTGAAATTTTTTCAAAGTCCCTTAAAAATTTTCCAATTTTTGTCCCAATTCTTCCCATTCCCATTGAAACTTTTCAAATCCCTCTCAAAATTGTTGAAATTCTCTTGAAGCTTTTAAAATTCTCTCTAGAATTTTCAAAATCCATGTCCACATGTTTACAATGTCACGTCAAAAAATTGCTAAAATTCCAGTTGAAATTTTTTCAAAGTCCCTTAAAAATTTTCCAATTTTTGTCCCAATTCTTCCCATTCCCATTGAAACTTTTCAAATCCCTCTCAAAATTGTTGAAATTCTCTTGAAGCTTTTAAAATTCTCTCTAGAATTTTCAAAATCCATGGCCACATGTTTACAATTTCACGTCAAAAAATGCTAAAATTCCAGTTGAAATTTTTTCAAAGTCCCTTAAAAATTTTCCAATTTTTGTCCCAATTCTTCCCATTCCCATTGAAACTTTTCAAATCCCTCTCAAAATTGTTGAAATTCTGTTGAAGCTTTTAAAATTCTCTCTAGAATTTTCAAAATCCACGTCAACATGTTTACAATTTCACGTAAAAAAATGGCTAAAATTCCAGTTGAAATTTTTTCAAAGTCCCTTAAAAATTTTCCAATTTTTGTCCCAATTCTTCCCATTCCCATTGAAACTTTTCAAATCCCTCTCAAAATTGTTGAAATTCTGTTGAAGCTTTTAAAATTCTCTCTAGAATTTTCAAAATCCATGTCCACATGTTTACAATTTCACATAAAAAAATGGCTAAAATTCCAGTTGAAATTTTTTCAAAGTCCCTTAAAAATTTTCCAATTTTTGTCCCAATTCTTCCCATTCCCATTGAAACTTTTCAAATCCCTCTCAAAATTGTTGAAATTCTGTTGAAGCTTTTAAAATTCTCTCTAGAATTTTCAAAATCCATGTCCACATGTTTACAATTTCACATAAAAAAATGGCTAAAATTCCAGTTGAAATTTTTTCAAAGTCCCTTAAAAATTTTCCAATTTTTGTCCCAATTCTTCCCATTCCCATTGAAACTTTTCAAATCCCTCTCAAAATTGTTGAAATTCTGTTGAAGCTTTTAAAATTCTCTCTAGAATTTTCAAAATCCATGTCCACATGTTTACAATTTCACATAAAAAAATGGCTAAAATTCCAGTTTAAATTTTTTCAAAGTCCCTTAAAAATTTTCCAATTTTTGTCCCAATTCTTCCCATTCCCATTGAAACTTTTCAAATCCCTCTCAAAATTGTTGAAATTCTGTTGAAGCTTTTAAAATTCTCTCTAGAATTTTCAAAATCCATGTCCACATGTTTACAATTTCACGTAACAAAATGGCTAAAATTCCAGTTGGAATTTTTTCAAAGTCCCTTAAAAATTTTCCAATTTTTGTCCCCATTCTTCCCATTCCCATTGAAACTTTTCAAATCCCTCTCAAAATTGTTGAAATTCTCTTGAAGCTTTTAAAATTCTCTCTAGAATTTTCAAAATCCATGTCCACATGTGTACAATTTCACATAAAAAAATTGCTAAAATTCCAGTTGAAATTTTTTCAAAGTCCCTTAAAAATTTTCCAATTTTTGTCCCAATTCTTCCCATTCCCATTGAAACTTTTCAAATCCCTCTCAAAATTGTTGAAATTCTCTTGAAGCTTTTAAAATTCTCTCTAGAATTTTCAAAATCCACGTCGACATTTTTACAATTTCACGTCAAAAAATTGCTAAAATTCCAGTTGAATTTTTTTCAAAGTCCCTTAAAAATTTTCCAATTTTTGTCCCAATTCTTCCCATTCCCATTGAAACTTTTCAAATCCCTCTCAAAATTGTTGAAATTCTGTTGAAGCTTTTAAAATTCTCTCTAGAATTTTCAAAATCCACTTCAACATGTTTACAATTTCACGTCAAAAAATGGCTAAAATTCCAGTTGAAATTTTTTCAAAGTCCCTTAAAAATTTTCCAATTTTTGTCCCAATTCTTCCCATTCCCATTGAAACTTTTCAAATCCCTCTCAAAATTGTTGAAATTCTGTTGAAGCTTTTAAAATTCTCTCTAGAATTTTCAAAATCCACTTCAACATGTTTACAATTTCACGTCAAAAAATTGCTAAAATTCCAGTTGAAATTTTTTCAAAGTCCCTTAAAAATTTTCCAATTTTTGTCCCAATTCTTCCCATTCCCATTGAAACTTTTCAAATCCCTCTCAAAATTGTTGAAATTCTCTTGAAGCTTTTAAAATTCTCTCTAGAATTTTCAAAATCCATGTCCACATGTTTACAATTTCACATAAAAAAATGGCTAAAATTCCAGTTGAAATTTTTTCAAAGTCCCTTAAAAATTTTCCAATTTTTGTCCCAATTCTTCCCATTCCCATTGAAACTTTTCAAATCCCTCTCAAAATTGTTGAAATTCTCTTGAAGCTTTTAAAATTCTCTCTAGAATTTTCAAAATCCATGTCCACATGTTTACAATTTCACATAAAAAAATGGCTAAAATTCCAGTTGAAATTTTTTCAAAGTCCCTTAAAAATTTTCCAATTTTTGTCCCAATTCTTCCCATTCCCATTGAAACTTTTCAAATCCCTCTCAAAATTGTTGAAATTCTCTTGAAGCTTTTAAAATTCTCTCTAGAATTTTCAAAATCCATGTCCACATGTTTACAATTTCACGTAACAAAATGGCTAAAATTCCAGTTGAAATTTTTTCAAAGTCCCTTAAAAATTTTCCAATTTTTGTCCCAATTCTTCCCATTCCCATTGAAACTTTTCAAATCCCTCTCAAAATTGTTGAAATTCTCTTGAAGCTTTTAAAATTCTCTCTAGAATTTTCAAAATCCATGTCCACATGTTTACAATTTCACATAAAAAAATTGCTAAAATTCCAGTTGAAATTTTTTCAAAGTCCCTTAAAAATTTTCCAATTTTTGTCCCAATTCTTCCCATTCCCATTGAAACTTTTCAAATCCCTCTCAAAATTGTTGAAATTCTGTTGAAGCTTTTAAAATTCTCTCTAGAATTTTCAAAATCCACTTCAACATGTTTACAATTTCACGTCAAAAAATTGCTAAAATTCCAGTTGAAATTTTTTCAAAGTCCCTTAAAAATTTTCCAATTTTTGTCCCAATTCTTCCCATTCCCATTGAAACTTTTCAAATCCCTCTCAAAATTGTTGAAATTCTGTTGAAGCTTTTAAAATTCTCTCTAGAATTTTCAAAATCCATGGCCACATGTTTACAATTTCACGTCAAAAAATTGCTAAAATTCCAGTTGGAATTTTTTCAAAGTCCCTTAAAAATTTTCCAATTTTTGTCCCAATTCTTCCCATTCCCATTGAAACTTTTCAAATCCCTCTCAAAATTGTTGAAATTTTGTTGAAGCTTTTAAAATTCTCTCTAGAATTTTCAAAATCCGTGGCCACATGTTTACAATTTCACGTAACAAAATGGCTAAAATTCCAGTTGAAATTTTTTCAAAGTCCCTTAAAAATTTTCCAATTTTTGTCCCAATTCTTCCCATTCCCATTGAAACTTTTCAAATCCCTCTCAAAATTGTTGAAATTCTGTTGAAGCTTTTAAAATTCTCTCTAGAATTTTCAAAATCCACTTCAACATGTTTACAATTTCACGTAAAAAAATGGCTAAAATTCCAGTTGAAATTTTTTCAAAGTCCCTTAAAAATTTTCCAATTTTTGTCCCAATTCTTCCCATTCCCATTGAAACTTTTCAAATCCCTCTCAAAATTGTTGAAATTCTGTTGAAGCTTTTAAAATTCTCTCTAGAATTTTCAAAATCCGTGTCCACATATTTACAATTTCACATAAAAAAATGGCTAAAATTCCAGTTGAAATTTTTTCAAAGTCCCTTAAAAATTTTCCAATTTTTGTCCCAATTCTTCCCATTCCCATTGAAACTTTTCAAATCCCTCTCAAAATTGTTGAAATTCTGTTGAAGCTTTTAAAATTCTCTCTAGAATTTTCAAAATCCATGTCCACATGTTTACAATTTCACGTCAAAAAATGGCTAAAATTCCAGTTGAAATTTTTTCAAAGTCCCTTAAAAATTTTCCAATTTTTGTCCCAATTCTTCCCATTCCCATTGAAACTTTTCAAATCCCTCTCAAAATTGTTGAAATTCTGTTGAAGCTTTTAAAATTCTCTCTAGAATTTTCAAAATCCATGGCCACATGTTTACAATTTCACGTCAAAAAATGGCTAAAATTCCAGTTGAAATTTTTTCAAAGTCCCTTAAAAATTTTCCAATTTTTGTCCCAATTCTTCCCATTCCCATTGAAACTTTTCAAATCCCTCTCAAAATTGTTGAAATTCTGTTGAAGCTTTTAAAATTCTCTCTAGAATTTTCAAAATCCATGTCCACATGTTTACAATTTCACGTAACAAAATGGCTAAAATTCCAGTTGAAATTTTTTCAAAGTCCCTTAAAAATTTTCCAATTTTTGTCCCAATTCTTCCCATTCCCA
The DNA here is from genome assembly GCF_964273445.1 of Streptopelia decaocto. Classification (NCBI taxonomy): domain Eukaryota; kingdom Metazoa; phylum Chordata; class Aves; order Columbiformes; family Columbidae; genus Streptopelia; species Streptopelia decaocto. The sequence goes on from NW_028117055.1 coordinate 31,583, forward strand.
TTGAAACTTTTCAAATCCCTCTCAAAATTGTTGAAATTCTCTTGAAGCTTTTAAAATTCTCTCTAGAATTTTCAAAATCCATGGCCACATGTTTACAATTTCACATAAAAAAATGGCTAAAATTCCAGTTGAAATTTTTTCAAAGTCCCTTAAAAATTTTCCAATTTTTGTCCCAATTCTTCCCATTCCCATTGAAACTTTTCAAATCCCTCTCAAAATTGTTGAAATTCTCTTGAAGCTTTTAAAATTCTCTCTAGAATTTTCAAAATCCATGTCCACATGTTTACAATTTCACATAAAAAAATTGCTAAAATTCCAGTTGAAATTTTTTCAAAGTCCCTTAAAAATTTTCCAATTTTTGTCCCAATTCTTCCCATTCCCATTGAAACTTTTCAAATCCCTCTCAAAATTGTTGAAATTCTGTTGAAGCTTTTAAAATTCTCTCTAGAATTTTCAAAATCCACTTCAACATGTTTACAATTTCACGTCAAAAAATTGCTAAAATTCCAGTTGAAATTTTTTCAAAGTCCCTTAAAAATTTTCCAATTTTTGTCCCAATTCTTCCCATTCCCATTGAAACTTTTCAAATCCCTCTCAAAATTGTAGAAATTCTGTTGAAGCTTTTAAAATTCTCTCTAGAATTTTCAAAATCCATGTCCACATGTTTACAATTTCACATAAAAAAATGGCTAAAATTCCAGTTGAAATTTTTTCAAAGTCCCTTAAAAATTTTCCAATTTTTGTCCCAATTCTTCCCATTCCCATTGAAACTTTTCAAATCGCTCTCAAAATTGTTGAAATTCTCTTGAAGCTTTTAAAATTCTCTCTAGAATTTTCAAAACCCACTTCAACATGTTTACAATTTCACGTCAAAAAATGGCTAAAATTCCAGTTGAAATTTTTTCAAAGTCCCTTAAAAATTTTCCAATTTTTGTCCCAATTCTTCCCATTCCCATTGAAACTTTTCAAATCCCTCTCAAAATTGTTGAAATTCTGTTGAAGCTTTTAAAATTCTCTCTAGAATTTTCAAAATCCATGGCCACATGTTTACAATTTCACGTCAAAAAATTGCTAAAATTCCAGTTGAAATTTTTTCAAAGTCCCTTAAAAATTTTCCAATTTCTGTCCCAATTCTTCCCATTCCCATTGAAACTTTTCAAATCCCTCTCAAAATTGTTGAAATTCTGTTGAAGCTTTTAAAATTCTCTCTAGAATTTTCAAAATCCATGGCCACATGTTTACAATTTCACGTCAAAAAATTGCTAAAATTCCAGTTGGAATTTTTTCAAAGTCCCTTAAAAATTTTCCAATTTTTGTCCCAATTCTTCCCATTCCCATTGAAACTTTTCAAATCCCTCTCAAAATTGTTGAAATTTTGTTGAAGCTTTTAAAATTCTCTCTAGAATTTTCAAAATCCGTGGCCACATGTTTACAATTTCACGTAACAAAATGGCTAAAATTCCAGTTGAAATTTTTTCAAAGTCCCTTAAAAATTTTCCAATTTTTGTCCCAATTCTTCCCATTCCCATTGAAACTTTTCAAATCCCTCTCAAAATTGTTGAAATTCTGTTGAAGCTTTTAAAATTCTCTCTAGAATTTTCAAAATCCATGTCCACATGTTTACAATTTCACGTAACAAAATGGCTAAAATTCCAGTTGGAATTTTTTCAAAGTCCCTTAAAAATTTTCCAATTTTTGTCCCCATTCTTCCCATTCCCATTGAAACTTTTCAAATCCCTCTCAAAATTGTTGAAATTCTCTTGAAGCTTTTAAAATTCTCTCTAGAATTTTCAAAATCCATGTCCACATGTTTACAATTTCACATAAAAAAATTGCTAAAATTCCAGTTGAAATTTTTTCAAAGTCCCTTAAAAATTTTCCAATTTTTGTCCCAATTCTTCCCATTCCCATTGAAACTTTTCAAATCCCTCTCAAAATTGTTGAAATTCTCTTGAAGCTTTTAAAATTCTCTCTAGAATTTTCAAAATCCACGTCGACATTTTTACAATTTCACGTCAAAAAATTGCTAAAATTCCAGTTGAATTTTTTTCAAAGTCCCTTAAAAATTTTCCAATTTTTGTCCCAATTCTTCCCATTCCCATTGAAACTTTTCAAATCCCTCTCAAAATTGTTGAAATTCTGTTGAAGCTTTTAAAATTCTCTCTAGAATTTTCAAAATCCACTTCAACATGTTTACAATTTCACGTAAAAAAATGGCTAAAATTCCAGTTGAAATTTTTTCAAAGTCCCTTAAAAATTTTCCAATTTTTGTCCCAATTCTTCCCATTCCCATTGAAACTTTTCAAATCCCTCTCAAAATTGTTGAAATTCTGTTGAAGCTTTTAAAATTCTCTCTAGAATTTTCAAAATCCACTTCAACATGTTTACAATTTCACGTCAAAAAATTGCTAAAATTCCAGTTGAAATTTTTTCAAAGTCCCTTAAAAATTTTCCAATTTTTGTCCCAATTCTTCCCATTCCCATTGAAACTTTTCAAATCCCTCTCAAAATTGTTGAAATTCTCTTGAAGCTTTTAAAATTCTCTCTAGAATTTTCAAAATCCATGTCCACATGTTTACAATTTCACATAAAAAAATGGCTAAAATTCCAGTTGAAATTTTTTCAAAGTCCCTTAAAAATTTTCCAATTTTTGTCCCAATTCTTCCCATTCCCATTGAAACTTTTCAAATCCCTCTCAAAATTGTTGAAATTCTCTTGAAGCTTTTAAAATTCTCTCTAGAATTTTCAAAATCCATGTCCACATGTTTACAATTTCACATAAAAAAATGGCTAAAATTCCAGTTGAAATTTTTTCAAAGTCCCTTAAAAATTTTCCAATTTTTGTCCCAATTCTTCCCATTCCCATTGAAACTTTTCAAATCCCTCTCAAAATTGTTGAAATTCTCTTGAAGCTTTTAAAATTCTCTCTAGAATTTTCAAAATCCATGTCCACATGTTTACAATTTCACGTAACAAAATGGCTAAAATTCCAGTTGAAATTTTTTCAAAGTCCCTTAAAAATTTTCCAATTTTTGTCCCAATTCTTCCCATTCCCATTGAAACTTTTCAAATCCCTCTCAAAATTGTTGAAATTCTCTTGAAGCTTTTAAAATTCTCTCTAGAATTTTCAAAATCCATGTCCACATGTTTACAATTTCACATAAAAAAATTGCTAAAATTCCAGTTGAAATTTTTTCAAAGTCCCTTAAAAATTTTCCAATTTTTGTCCCAATTCTTCCCATTCCCATTGAAACTTTTCAAATCCCTCTCAAAATTGTTGAAATTCTGTTGAAGCTTTTAAAATTCTCTCTAGAATTTTCAAAATCCACTTCAACATGTTTACAATTTCACGTCAAAAAATTGCTAAAATTCCAGTTGAAATTTTTTCAAAGTCCCTTAAAAATTTTCCAATTTTTGTCCCAATTCTTCCCATTCCCATTGAAACTTTTCAAATCCCTCTCAAAATTGTTGAAATTCTGTTGAAGCTTTTAAAATTCTCTCTAGAATTTTCAAAATCCATGGCCACATGTTTACAATTTCACGTCAAAAAATTGCTAAAATTCCAGTTGGAATTTTTTCAAAGTCCCTTAAAAATTTTCCAATTTTTGTCCCAATTCTTCCCATTCCCATTGAAACTTTTCAAATCCCTCTCAAAATTGTTGAAATTTTGTTGAAGCTTTTAAAATTCTCTCTAGAATTTTCAAAATCCGTGGCCACATGTTTACAATTTCACGTAACAAAATGGCTAAAATTCCAGTTGAAATTTTTTCAAAGTCCCTTAAAAATTTTCCAATTTTTGTCCCAATTCTTCCCATTCCCATTGAAACTTTTCAAATCCCTCTCAAAATTGTTGAAATTCTGTTGAAGCTTTTAAAATTCTCTCTAGAATTTTCAAAATCCACTTCAACATGTTTACAATTTCACGTAAAAAAATGGCTAAAATTCCAGTTGAAATTTTTTCAAAGTCCCTTAAAAATTTTCCAATTTTTGTCCCAATTCTTCCCATTCCCATTGAAACTTTTCAAATCCCTCTCAAAATTGTTGAAATTCTGTTGAAGCTTTTAAAATTCTCTCTAGAATTTTCAAAATCCGTGTCCACATATTTACAATTTCACATAAAAAAATGGCTAAAATTCCAGTTGAAATTTTTTCAAAGTCCCTTAAAAATTTTCCAATTTTTGTCCCAATTCTTCCCATTCCCATTGAAACTTTTCAAATCCCTCTCAAAATTGTTGAAATTCTGTTGAAGCTTTTAAAATTCTCTCTAGAATTTTCAAAATCCATGTCCACATGTTTACAATTTCACGTCAAAAAATGGCTAAAATTCCAGTTGAAATTTTTTCAAAGTCCCTTAAAAATTTTCCAATTTTTGTCCCAATTCTTCCCATTCCCATTGAAACTTTTCAAATCCCTCTCAAAATTGTTGAAATTCTGTTGAAGCTTTTAAAATTCTCTCTAGAATTTTCAAAATCCATGGCCACATGTTTACAATTTCACGTCAAAAAATGGCTAAAATTCCAGTTGAAATTTTTTCAAAGTCCCTTAAAAATTTTCCAATTTTTGTCCCAATTCTTCCCATTCCCATTGAAACTTTTCAAATCCCTCTCAAAATTGTTGAAATTCTGTTGAAGCTTTTAAAATTCTCTCTAGAATTTTCAAAATCCATGTCCACATGTTTACAATTTCACGTAACAAAATGGCTAAAATTCCAGTTGAAATTTTTTCAAAGTCCCTTAAAAATTTTCCAATTTTTGTCCCAATTCTTCCCATTCCCATTGAAACTTTTCAAATCCCTCTCAAAATTGTTGAAATTCTCTTGAAGCTTTTAAAATTCTCTCTAGAATTTTCAAAATCCATGTCCACATGTTTACAATTTCACGTAACAAAATGGCTAAAATTCCAGTTGAAATTTTTTCAAAGTCCCTTAAAAATTTTCCAATTTTTGTCCCAATTCTTCCCATTCCCATTGAAACTTTTCAAATCCCTCTCAAAATTGTTGAAATTCTCTTGAAGCTTTTAAAATTCTCTCTAGAATTTTCAAAATCCATGTCCACATGTTTACAATTTCACATAAAAAAATTGCTAAAATTCCAGTTGAAATTTTTTCAAAGTCCCTTAAAAATTTTCCAATTTTTGTCCCAATTCTTCCCATTCCCATTGAAACTTTTCAAATCCCTCTCAAAATTGTTGAAATTCTGTTGAAGCTTTTAAAATTCTCTCTAGAATTTTCAAAATCCACTTCAACATGTTTACAATTTCACGTCAAAAAATTGCTAAAATTCCAGTTGAAATTTTTTCAAAGTCCCTTAAAAATTTTCCAATTTTTGTCCCAATTCTTCCCATTCCCATTGAAACTTTTCAAATCCCTCTCAAAATTGTAGAAATTCTGTTGAAGCTTTTAAAATTCTCTCTAGAATTTTCAAAATCCATGTCCACATGTTTACAATTTCACATAAAAAAATGGCTAAAATTCCAGTTGAAATTTTTTCAAAGTCCCTTAAAAATTTTCCAATTTTTGTCCCAATTCTTCCCATTCCCATTGAAACTTTTCAAATCGCTCTCAAAATTGTTGAAATTCTCTTGAAGCTTTTAAAATTCTCTCTAGAATTTTCAAAACCCACTTCAACATGTTTACAATTTCACGTCAAAAAATGGCTAAAATTCCAGTTGAAATTTTTTCAAAGTCCCTTAAAAATTTTCCAATTTTTGTCCCAATTCTTCCCATTCCCATTGAAACTTTTCAAATCCCTCTCAAAATTGTTGAAATTCTGTTGAAGCTTTTAAAATTCTCTCTAGAATTTTCAAAATCCATGGCCACATGTTTACAATTTCACGTCAAAAAATTGCTAAAATTCCAGTTGAAATTTTTTCAAAGTCCCTTAAAAATTTTCCAATTTCTGTCCCAATTCTTCCCATTCCCATTGAAACTTTTCAAATCCCTCTCAAAATTGTTGAAATTCTGTTGAAGCTTTTAAAATTCTCTCTAGAATTTTCAAAATCCATGGCCACATGTTTACAATTTCACGTCAAAAAATTGCTAAAATTCCAGTTGGAATTTTTTCAAAGTCCCTTAAAAATTTTCCAATTTTTGTCCCAATTCTTCCCATTCCCATTGAAACTTTTCAAATCCCTCTCAAAATTGTTGAAATTTTGTTGAAGCTTTTAAAATTCTCTCTAGAATTTTCAAAATCCGTGGCCACATGTTTACAATTTCACGTAACAAAATGGCTAAAATTCCAGTTGAAATTTTTTCAAAGTCCCTTAAAAATTTTCCAATTTTTGTCCCAATTCTTCCCATTCCCATTGAAACTTTTCAAATCCCTCTCAAAATTGTTGAAATTCTGTTGAAGCTTTTAAAATTCTCTCTAGAATTTTCAAAATCCATGTCCACATATTTACAATTTCACATAAAAAAATGGCTAAAATTCCAGTTGAAATTTTTTCAAAGTCCCTTAAAAATTTTCCAATTTTTGTCCCAATTCTTCCCATTCCCATTGAAACTTTTCAAATCCCTCTCAAAATTGTTGAAATTCTGTTGAAGCTTTTAAAATTCTCTCTAGAATTTTCAAAATCCACTTCAACATGTTTACAATTTCACGTAAAAAAATGGCTAAAATTCCAGTTGAAATTTTTTCAAAGTCCCTTAAAAATTTTCCAATTTTTGTCCCAATTCTTCCCATTCCCATTGAAACTTTTCAAATCCCTCTCAAAATTGTTGAAATTCTCTTGAAGCTTTTAAAATTCTCTCTAGAATTTTCAAAATCCATGTCCACATGTTTACAATTTCATGTCAAAAAATTGCTAAAATTCCAGTTGAAATTTTTTCAAAGTCCCTTAAAAATTTTCCAATTTTTGTCCCAATTCTTCCCATTCCCATTGAAACTTTTCAAATCCCTCTCAAAATTGTTGAAATTCTGTTGAAGCTTTTAAAATTCTCTCTAGAATTTTCAAAATCCATGTCCACATGTTTACAATTTCACGTCAAAAAATGGCTAAAATTCCAGTTGAAATTTTTTCAAAGTCCCTTAAAAATTTTCCAATTTTTGTCCCAATTCTTCCCATTCCCATTGAAACTTTTCAAATCCCTCTCAAAATTGTTGAAATTCTGTTGAAGCTTTTAAAATTCTCTCTAGAATTTTCAAAATCCATGTCCACATGTTTACAATTTCACATTAAAAAATGGCTAAAATTCCAGTTGAAATTTTTTCAAAGTCCCTTAAAAATTTTCCAATTTTTGTCCCAATTCTTCCCATTCCCATTGAAACTTTTCAAATCCCTCTCAAAATTGTTGAAATTCTGTTGAAGCTTTTAAAATTCTCTCTAGAATTTTCAAAATCCATGGCCACATGTTTACAATTTCACGTCAAAAAATGGCTAAAATTCCAGTTGAAATTTTTTCAAAGTCCCTTAAAAATTTTCCAATTTTTGTCCCAATTCTTCCCATTCCCATTGAAACTTTTCAAATCCCTCTCAAAATTGTTGAAATTCTGTTGAAGCTTTTAAAATTCTCTCTAGAATTTTCAAAATCCGTGGCCACATGTTTACAATTTCACGTAACAAAATGGCTAAAATTCCAGTTGAAATTTTTTCAAAGTCCCTTAAAAATTTTCCAATTTTTGTCCCAATTCTTCCCATTCCCATTGAAACTTTTCAAATCCCTCTCAAAATTGTTGAAATTCTGTTGAAGCTTTTAAAATTCTCTCTAGAATTTTCAAAATCCACGTCCACATGTTTACAATTTCACGTCAAAAAATTGCTAAAATTCCAGTTGAATTTTTTTCAAAGTCCCTTAAAAATTTTCCAATTTTTGTCCCAATTCTTCCTATTCCCATTGAAACTTTTCAAATCCCTCTCAAAATTGTTGAAATTCTGTTGAAGCTTTTAAAATTCTCTCTAGAATTTTCAAAATCCATGGCCACATGTTTACAATTTCACGTCAAAAAATTGCTAAAATTCCAGTTGAAATTTTTTCAAAGTCCCTTAAAAATTTTCCAATTTTTGTCCCCATTCTTCCCATTCCCATTGAAACTTTTCAAATCCCTCTCAAAATTGTTGAAATTCTCTTGAAGCTTTTAAAATTCTCTCTAGAATTTTCAAAATCCATGTCCACATGTTTACAATTTCATGTCAAAAAATTGCTAAAATTCCAGTTGAAATTTTTTCAAAGTCCCTTAAAAATTTTCCAATTTTTGTCCCAATTCTTCCCATTCCCATTGAAACTTTTCAAATCCCTCTCAAAATTGTTGAAATTCTCTTGAAGCTTTTAAAATTCTCTCTAGAATTTTCAAAATCCATGTCCACATGTTTACAATTTCACATAAAAAAATTGCTAAAATTCCAGTTGAAATTTTTTCAAAGTCCCTTAACAATTTTCCAATTTTTGTCCCAATTCTTCCCATTCCCATTGAAACTTTTCAAATCCCTCTCAAAACTGTTGAAATTCTGTTGAAGCTTTTAAAATTCTCTCTAGAATTTTCAAAATCCATGTCCACATGTTTACAATTTCACGTCAAAAAATGGCTAAAATTCCAGTTGAAATTTTTTCAAAGTCCCTTAAAAATTTTCCAATTTTTGTCCCCATTCTTCCCATTCCCATTGAAACTTTTCAAATCCCTCTCAAAATTGTAGAAATACTGTTGAAGCTTTTAAAATTCTCTCTAGAATTTTCAAAATCCATGTCCACATGTTTACAATTTCATGTCAAAAAATTGCTAAAATTCCAGTTGAAATTTTTTCAAAGTCCCTTAAAAATTTTCCAATTTTTGTCCCAATTCTTCCCATTCCCATTGAAACTTTTCAAATCCCTCTCAAAATTGTTGAAATTCTGTTGAAGCTTTTAAAATTCTCTCTAGAATTTTCAAAATCCACTTCAACATGTTTACAATTTCACGTCAAAAAATGGCTAAAATTCCAGTTGAAATTTTTTCAAAGTCCCTTAAAAATTTTCCAATTTTTGTCCCAATTCTTCCCATTCCCATTGAAACTTTTCAAATCCCTCTCAAAATTGTTGAAATTCTCTTGAAGCTTTTAAAATTCTCTCTAGAATTTTCAAAATCCATGTCCACATGTTTACAATTTCATGTCAAAAAATGGCTAAAATTCCAGTTGAAATTTTTTCAAAGTCCCTTAAAAATTTTCCAATTTTTGTCCCAATTCTTCCCATTCCCATTGAAACTTTTCAAATCGCTCTCAAAATTGTTGAAATTCTCTTGAAGCTTTTAAAATTCTCTCTAGAATTTTCAAAACCCACTTCAACATGTTTACAATTTCACGTCAAAAAATGGCTAAAATTCCAGTTGAAATTTTTTCAAAGTCCCTTAAAAATTTTCCAATTTTTGTCCCAATTCTTCCCATTCCCATTGAAACTTTTCAAATCCCTCTCAAAATTGTTGAAATTCTGTTGAAGCTTTTAAAATTCTCTCTAGAATTTTCAAAATCCATGGCCACATGTTTACAATTTCACGTCAAAAAATTGCTAAAATTCCAGTTGAAATTTTTTCAAAGTCCCTTAAAAATTTTCCAATTTCTGTCCCAATTCTTCCCATTCCCATTGAAACTTTTCAAATCCCTCTCAAAATTGTTGAAATTCTGTTGAAGCTTTTAAAATTCTCTCTAGAATTTTCAAAATCCATGGCCACATGTTTACAATTTCACGTCAAAAAATTGCTAAAATTCCAGTTGGAATTTTTTCAAAGTCCCTTAAAAATTTTCCAATTTTTGTCCCAATTCTTCCCATTCCCATTGAAACTTTTCAAATCCCTCTCAAAATTGTTGAAATTTTGTTGAAGCTTTTAAAATTCTCTCTAGAATTTTCAAAATCCGTGGCCACATGTTTACAATTTCACGTAACAAAATGGCTAAAATTCCAGTTGAAATTTTTTCAAAGTCCCTTAAAAATTTTCCAATTTTTGTCCCAATTCTTCCCATTCCCATTGAAACTTTTCAAATCCCTCTCAAAATTGTTGAAATTCTGTTGAAGCTTTTAAAATTCTCTCTAGAATTTTCAAAATCCATGTCCACATATTTACAATTTCACATAAAAAAATGGCTAAAATTCCAGTTGAAATTTTTTCAAAGTCCCTTAAAAATTTTCCAATTTTTGTCCCAATTCTTCCCATTCCCATTGAAACTTTTCAAATCCCTCTCAAAATTGTTGAAATTCTCTTGAAGCTTTTAAAATTCTCTCTAGAATTTTCAAAATCCATGGCCACATGTTTACAATTTCACGTCAAAAAATGGCTAAAATTCCAGTTGAAATTTTTTCAAAGTCCCTTAAAAATTTTCCAATTTTTGTCCCAATTCTTCCCATTCCCATTGAAACTTTTCAAATCCCTCTCAAAATTGTTGAAATTCTCTTGAAGCTTTTAAAATTCTCTCTAGAATTTTCAAAATCCATGTCCACATGTTTACAATTTCATGTCAAAAAATTGCTAAAATTCCAGTTGAAATTTTTTCAAAGTCCCTTAAAAATTTTCCAATTTTTGTCCCAATTCTTCCCATTCCCATTGAAACTTTTCAAATCCCTCTCAAAATTGTTGAAATTCTCTTGAAGCTTTTAAAATTCTCTCTAGAATTTTCAAAATCCATGTCCACATGTTTACAATTTCACGTCAAAAAATGGCTAAAATTCCAGTTGAAATTTTTTCAAAGTCCCTTAAAAATTTTCCAATTTTTGTCCCAATTCTTCCCATTCCCATTGAAACTTTTCAAATCCCTCTCAAAATTGTTGAAATTCTGTTGAAGCTTTTAAAATTCTCTCTAGAATTTTCAAAATCCATGTCCACATGTTTACAATTTCACGTCAAAAAATGGCTAAAATTCCAGTTGAAATTTTTTCAAAGTCCCTTAAAAATTTTCCAATTTTTGTCCCCATTCTTCCCATTCCCATTGAAACTTTTCAAATCCCTCTCAAAATTGTAGAAATTCTGTTGAAGCTTTTAAAATTCTCTCTAGAATTTTCAAAATCCATGTCCACATGTTTACAATTTCACATTAAAAAATGGCTAAAATTCCAGTTGAAATTTTTTCAAAGTCCCTTAAAAATTTTCCAATTTTTGTCCCAATTCTTCCCATTCCCATTGAAACTTTTCAAATCCCTCTCAAAATTGTTGAAATTCTGTTGAAGCTTTTAAAATTCTCTCTAGAATTTTCAAAATCCACTTCAACATGTTTACAATTTCACGTCAAAAAATGGCTAAAATTCCAGTTGAAATTTTTTCAAAGTCCCTTAAAAATTTTCCAATTTTTGTCCCAATTCTTCCCATTCCCATTGAAACTTTTCAAATCCCTCTCAAAATTGTTGAAATTCTCTTGAAGCTTTTAAAATTCTCTCTAGAATTTTCAAAATCCATGTCCACATGTTTACAATTTCATGTCAAAAAATGGCTAAAATTCCAGTTGAAATTTTTTCAAAGTCCCTTAAAAATTTTCCAATTTTTGTCCCAATTCTTCCCATTCCCATTGAAACTTTTCAAATCCCTCTCAAAATTGTTGAAATTCTGTTGAAGCTTTTAAAATTCTCTCTAGAATTTTCAAAATCCATGGCCACATGTTTACAATTTCACATAAAAAAATTGCTAAAATTCCAGTTGAAATTTTTTCAAAGTCCCTTAAAAATTTTCCAATTTTTGTCCCAATTCTTCCCATTCCCATTGAAACTTTTCAAATCCCTCTCAAAATTGTTGAAATTCTCTTGAAGCTTTTAAAATTCTCTCTAGAATTTTCAAAATCCATGTCCACATGTTTACAATTTCACGTCAAAAAATGGCTAAAATTCCAGTTGAAATTTTTTCAAAGTCCCTTAAAAATTTTCCAATTTTTGTCCCAATTCTTCCCATTCCCATTGAAACTTTTCAAATCCCTCTCAAAATTGTTGAAATTCTGTTGAAGCTTTTAAAATTCTCTCTAGAATTTTCAAAATCCATGTCCACATGTTTACAATTTCACATAAAAAAATGGCTAAAATTCCAGTTGAAATTTTTTCAAAGTCCCTTAAAAATTTTCCAATTTTTGTCCCCGTTCTTCCCATTCCCATTGAAACTTTTCAAATCCCTCTCAAAATTGTAGAAATTCTGTTGAAGCTTTTAAAATTCTCTCTAGAATTTTCAAAATCCATGTCCACATGTTTACAATTTCACATAAAAAAATGGCTAAAATTCCAGTTGAAATTTTTTCAAAGTCCCTTAAAAATTTTCCAATTTTTGTCCCAATTCTTCCCATTCCCATTGAAACTTTTCAAATCCCTCTCAAAATTGTTGAAATTCTGTTGAAGCTTTTAAAATTCTCTCTAGAATTTTCAAAATCCACTTCAACATGTTTACAATTTCACGTAAAAAAATGGCTAAAATTCCAGTTGAAATTTTTTCAAAGTCCCTTAAAAATTTTCCAATTTTTGTCCCAATTCTTCCCATTCCCATTGAAACTTTTCAAATCCCTCTCAAAATTGTTGAAATTCTCTTGAAGCTTTTAAAATTCTCTCTAGAATTTTCAAAATCCATGTCCACATGTTTACAATTTCATGTCAAAAAATTGCTAAAATTCCAGTTGAAATTTTTTCAAAGTCCCTTAAAAATTTTCCAATTTTTGTCCCAATTCTTCCCATTCCCATTGAAACTTTTCAAATCCCTCTCAAAATTGTTGAAATTCTCTTGAAGCTTTTAAAATTCTCTCTAGAATTTTCAAAATCCATGTCCACATGTTTACAATTTCACGTCAAAAAATGGCTAAAATTCCAGTTGAAATTTTTTCAAAGTCCCTTAAAAATTTTCCAATTTTTGTCCCAATTCTTCCCATTCCCATTGAAACTTTTCAAATCCCTCTCAAAATTGTTGAAATTCTGTTGAAGCTTTTAAAATTCTCTCTAGAATTTTCAAAATCCATGTCCACATGTTTACAATTTCACGTCAAAAAATGGCTAAAATTCCAGTTGAAAATTTTTCAAAGTCCCTTAAAAATTTTCCAATTTTTGTCCCCATTCTTCCCATTCCCATTGAAACTTTTCAAATCCCTCTCAAAATTGTAGAAATTCTCTTGAAGCTTTTAAAATTCTCTCTAGAATTTTCAAAATCCATGTCCACATGTTTACAATTTCATGTCAAAAAATTGCTAAAATTCCAGTTGAAATTTTTTCAAAGTCCCTTAAAAATTTTCCAATTTTTGTCCCAATTCTTCCCATTCCCATTGAAACTTTTCAAATCCCTCTCAAAATTGTTGAAATTCTCTTGAAGCTTTTAAAATTCTCTCTAGAATTTTCAAAATCCATGTCCACATGTTTACAATTTCACGTCAAAAAATGGCTAAAATTCCAGTTGAAATTTTTTCAAAGTCCCTTAAAAATTTTCCAATTTTTGTCCCAATTCTTCCCATTCCCATTGAAACTTTTCAAATCCCTCTCAAAATTGTTGAAATTCTGTTGAAGCTTTTAAAATTCTCTCTAGAATTTTCAAAATCCATGTCCACATGTTTACAATTTCACGTCAAAAAATGGCTAAAATTCCAGTTGAAATTTTTTCAAAGTCCCTTAAAAATTTTCCAATTTTTGTCCCCATTCTTCCCATTCCCATTGAAACTTTTCAAATCCCTCTCAAAATTGTAGAAATTCTGTTGAAGCTTTTAAAATTCTCTCTAGAATTTTCAAAATCCATGTCCACATGTTTACAATTTCACATTAAAAAATGGCTAAAATTCCAGTTGAAATTTTTTCAAAGTCCCTTAAAAATTTTCCAATTTTTGTCCCAATTCTTCCCATTCCCATTGAAACTTTTCAAATCCCTCTCAAAATTGTTGAAATTCTGTTGAAGCTTTTAAAATTCTCTCTAGAATTTTCAAAATCCACTTCAACATGTTTACAATTTCACGTCAAAAAATGGCTAAAATTCCAGTTGAAATTTTTTCAAAGTCCCTTAAAAATTTTCCAATTTTTGTCCCAATTCTTCCCATTCCCATTGAAACTTTTCAAATCCCTCTCAAAATTGTTGAAATTCTCTTGAAGCTTTTAAAATTCTCTCTAGAATTTTCAAAATCCATGTCCACATGTTTACAATTTCATGTCAAAAAATGGCTAAAATTCCAGTTGAAATTTTTTCAAAGTCCCTTAAAAATTTTCCAATTTTTGTCCCAATTCTTCCCATTCCCATTGAAACTTTTCAAATCCCTCTCAAAATTGTTGAAATTCTGTTGAAGCTTTTAAAATTCTCTCTAGAATTTTCAAAATCCATGGCCACATGTTTACAATTTCACATAAAAAAATTGCTAAAATTCCAGTTGAAATTTTTTCAAAGTCCCTTAAAAATTTTCCAATTTTTGTCCCAATTCTTCCCATTCCCATTGAAACTTTTCAAATCCCTCTCAAAATTGTTGAAATTCTGTTGAAGCTTTTAAAATTCTCTCTAGAATTTTCAAAATCCATGTCCACATGTTTACAATTTCACGTCAAAAAATGGCTAAAATTCCAGTTGAAATTTTTTCAAAGTCCCTTAAAAATTTTCCAATTTTTGTCCCCGTTCTTCCCATTCCCATTGAAACTTTTCAAATCCCTCTCAAAATTGTAGAAATTCTGTTGAAGCTTTTAAAATTCTCTCTAGAATTTTCAAAATCCATGTCCACATGTTTACAATTTCACATAAAAAAATGGCTAAAATTCCAGTTGAAATTTTTTCAAAGTCCCTTAAAAATTTTCCAATTTTTGTCCCAATTCTTCCCATTCCCATTGAAACTTTTCAAATCCCTCTCAAAATTGTTGAAATTCTGTTGAAGCTTTTAAAATTCTCTCTAGAATTTTCAAAATCCACTTCAACATGTTTACAATTTCACGTAAAAAAATGGCTAAAATTCCAGTTGAAATTTTTTCAAAGTCCCTTAAAAATTTTCCAATTTTTGTCCCAATTCTTCCCATTCCCATTGAAACTTTTCAAATCCCTCTCAAAATTGTTGAAATTCTCTTGAAGCTTTTAAAATTCTCTCTAGAATTTTCAAAATCCATGTCCACATGTTTACAATTTCATGTCAAAAAATTGCTAAAATTCCAGTTGAAATTTTTTCAAAGTCCCTTAAAAATTTTCCAATTTTTGTCCCAATTCTTCCCATTCCCATTGAAACTTTTCAAATCCCTCTCAAAATTGTTGAAATTCTCTTGAAGCTTTTAAAATTCTCTCTAGAATTTTCAAAATCCATGTCCACATGTTTACAATTTCACGTCAAAAAATGGCTAAAATTCCAGTTGAAATTTTTTCAAAGTCCCTTAAAAATTTTCCAATTTTTGTCCCAATTCTTCCCATTCCCATTGAAACTTTTCAAATCCCTCTCAAAATTGTTGAAATTCTGTTGAAGCTTTTAAAATTCTCTCTAGAATTTTCAAAATCCATGTCCACATGTTTACAATTTCACGTCAAAAAATGGCTAAAATTCCAGTTGAAATTTTTTCAAAGTCCCTTAAAAATTTTCCAATTTTTGTCCCCATTCTTCCCATTCCCATTGAAACTTTTCAAATCCCTCTCAAAATTGTAGAAATTCTGTTGAAGCTTTTAAAATTCTCTCTAGAATTTTCAAAATCCATGTCCACATGTTTACAATTTCACATTAAAAAATGGCTAAAATTCCAGTTGAAATTTTTTCAAAGTCCCTTAAAAATTTTCCAATTTTTGTCCCAATTCTTCCCATTCCCATTGAAACTTTTCAAATCCCTCTCAAAATTGTTGAAATTCTGTTGAAGCTTTTAAAATTCTCTCTAGAATTTTCAAAATCCATGTCCACATGTTTACAATTTCACGTCAAAAAATGGCTAAAATTCCAGTTGAAATTTTTTCAAAGTCCCTTAAAAATTTTCCAATTTTTGTCCCAATTCTTCCCATTCCCATTGAAACTTTTCAAATCCCTCTCAAAATTGTTGAAATTCTGTTGAAGCTTTTAAAATTCTCTCTAGAATTTTCAAAATCCGTGGCCACATGTTTACAATTTCACGTAACAAAATGGCTAAAATTCCAGTTGAAATTTTTTCAAAGTCCCTTAAAAATTTTCCAATTTTTGTCCCCATTCTTCCCATTCCCATTGAAACTTTTCAAATCCCTCTCAAAATTGTTGAAATTCTCTTGAAGCTTTTAAAATTCTCTCTAGAATTTTCAAAATCCATGTCCACATGTTTACAATTTCATGTCAAAAAATTGCTAAAATTCCAGTTGAAATTTTTTCAAAGTCCCTTAAAAATTTTCCAATTTTTGTCCCAATTCTTCCCATTCCCATTGAAACTTTTCAAATCCCTCTCAAAATTGTTGAAATTCTCTTGAAGCTTTTAAAATTCTCTCTAGAATTTTCAAAATCCATGTCCACATGTTTACAATTTCACATAAAAAAATTGCTAAAATTCCAGTTGAAATTTTTTCAAAGTCCCTTAACAATTTTCCAATTTTTGTCCCAATTCTTCCCATTCCCATTGAAACTTTTCAAATCCCTCTCAAAACTGTTGAAATTCTGTTGAAGCTTTTAAAATTCTCTCTAGAATTTTCAAAATCCATGTCCACATGTTTACAATTTCACGTCAAAAAATGGCTAAAATTCCAGTTGAAATTTTTTCAAAGTCCCTTAAAAATTTTCCAATTTTTGTCCCCATTCTTCCCATTCCCATTGAAACTTTTCAAATCCCTCTCAAAATTGTAGAAATACTGTTGAAGCTTTTAAAATTCTCTCTAGAATTTTCAAAATCCATGTCCACATGTTTACAATTTCATGTCAAAAAATTGCTAAAATTCCAGTTGAAATTTTTTCAAAGTCCCTTAAAAATTTTCCAATTTTTGTCCCAATTCTTCCCATTCCCATTGAAACTTTTCAAATCCCTCTCAAAATTGTTGAAATTCTGTTGAAGCTTTTAAAATTCTCTCTAGAATTTTCAAAATCCACTTCAACATGTTTACAATTTCACGTCAAAAAATGGCTAAAATTCCAGTTGAAATTTTTTCAAAGTCCCTTAAAAATTTTCCAATTTTTGTCCCAATTCTTCCCATTCCCATTGAAACTTTTCAAATCCCTCTCAAAATTGTTGAAATTCTCTTGAAGCTTTTAAAATTCTCTCTAGAATTTTCAAAATCCATGTCCACATGTTTACAATTTCATGTCAAAAAATGGCTAAAATTCCAGTTGAAATTTTTTCAAAGTCCCTTAAAAATTTTCCAATTTTTGTCCCAATTCTTCCCATTCCCATTGAAACTTTTCAAATCCCTCTCAAAATTGTTGAAATTCTGTTGAAGCTTTTAAAATTCTCTCTAGAATTTTCAAAATCCATGGCCACATGTTTACAATTTCACATAAAAAAATTGCTAAAATTCCAGTTGAAATTTTTTCAAAGTCCCTTAAAAATTTTCCAATTTTTGTCCCAATTCTTCCCATTCCCATTGAAACTTTTCAAATCCCTCTCAAAATTGTTGAAATTCTCTTGAAGCTTTTAAAATTCTCTCTAGAATTTTCAAAATCCATGTCCACATGTTTACAATTTCATGTCAAAAAATGGCTAAAATTCCAGTTGAAATTTTTTCAAAGTCCCTTAAAAATTTTCCAATTTTTGTCCCAATTCTTCCCATTCCCATTGAAACTTTTCAAATCCCTCTCAAAATTGTTGAAATTCTGTTGAAGCTTTTAAAATTCTCTCTAGAATTTTCAAATGGCCACATGTTTACAATTTCACGTCAAAAAATGGCTAAAATTCCAGTTGAAATTTTTTCAAAGTCCCTTAAAAATTTTCCAATTTTTGTCCCAATTCTTCCCATTCCCATTGAAACTTTTCAAATCCCTCTCAAAATTGTAGAAATTCTGTTGAAGCTTTTAAAATTCTCTCTAGAATTTTCAAAATCCATGTCCACATGTTTACAATTTCACATAAAAAAATTGCTAAAATTCCAGTTGAAATTTTTTCAAAGTCCCTTAACAATTTTCCAATTTTTGTCCCAATTCTTCCCATTCCCATTGAAACTTTTCAAATCCCTCTCAAAACTGTTGAAATTCTGTTGAAGCTTTTAAAATTCTCTCTAGAATTTTCAAAATCCATGTCCACATGTTTACAATTTCACGTCAAAAAATGGCTAAAATTCCAGTTGAAATTTTTTCAAAGTCCCTTAAAAATTTTCCAATTTTTGTCCCCATTCTTCCCATTCCCATTGAAACTTTTCAAATCCCTCTCAAAATTGTAGAAATACTGTTGAAGCTTTTAAAATTCTCTCTAGATTTTCAAAATCCATGTCCACATGTTTACAATTTCATGTCAAAAATTGCTAAAATTCCAGTTGAAATTTTTTCAAAGTCCCTTAAAAATTTTCCAATTTTTGTCCCAATTCTTCCCATTCCCATTGAAACTTTTCAAATCCCTCTCAAAATTGTTGAAATTCTGTTGAAGCTTTTAAAATTCTCTCTAGAATTTTCAAAATCCACTTCAACATGTTTACAATTTCACGTCAAAAAATGGCTAAAATTCCAGTTGAAATTTTTTCAAAGTCCCTTAAAAATTTTCCAATTTTTGTCCCAATTCTTCCCATTCCCATTGAAACTTTTCAAATCCCTCTCAAAATTGTTGAAATTCTCTTGAAGCTTTTAAAATTCTCTCTAGAATTTTCAAAATCCATGTCCACATGTTTACAATTTCATGTCAAAAAATGGCTAAAATTCCAGTTGAAATTTTTTCAAAGTCCCTTAAAAATTTTCCAATTTTGTCCCAATTCTTCCCATTCCCATTGAAACTTTTCAAATCCCTCTCAAAATTGTTGAAATTCTGTTGAAGCTTTTAAAATTCTCTCTAGAATTTTCAAAATCCATGGCCACATGTTTACAATTTCACATAAAAAAATTGCTAAAATTCCAGTTGAAATTTTTTCAAAGTCCCTTAAAAATTTTCCAATTTTTGTCCCAATTCTTCCCATTCCCATTGAAACTTTTCAAATCCCTCTCAAAATTGTTGAAATTCTCTTGAAGCTTTTAAAATTCTCTCTAGAATTTTCAAAATCCATGTCCACATGTTTACAATTTCACGTCAAAAAATGGCTAAAATTCCAGTTGAAATTTTTTCAAAGTCCCTTAAAAATTTTCCAATTTTTGTCCCAATTCTTCCCATTCCCATTGAAACTTTTCAAATCCCTCTCAAAATTGTTGAAATTCTGTTGAAGCTTTTAAAATTCTCTCTAGAATTTTCAAAATCCATGGCCACATGTTTACAATTTCACGTCAAAAAATGGCTAAAATTCCAGTTGAAATTTTTTCAAAGTCCCTTAAAAATTTTCCAATTTTTGTCCCCGTTCTTCCCATTCCCATTGAAACTTTTCAAATCCCTCTCAAAATTGTAGAAATTCTGTTGAAGCTTTTAAAATTCTCTCTAGAATTTTCAAAATCCATGTCCACATGTTTACAATTTCACATAAAAAAATGGCTAAAATTCCAGTTGAAATTTTTTCAAAGTCCCTTAAAAATTTTCCAATTTTTGTCCCAATTCTTCCCATTCCCATTGAAACTTTTCAAATCCCTCTCAAAATTGTTGAAATTCTGTTGAAGCTTTTAAAATTCTCTCTAGAATTTTCAAAATCCACTTCAACATGTTTACAATTTCACGTCAAAAAATGGCTAAAATTCCAGTTGAAATTTTTTCAAAGTCCCTTAAAAATTTTCCAATTTTTGTCCCAATTCTTCCCATTCCCATTGAAACTTTTCAAATCCCTCTCAAAATTGTTGAAATTCTGTTGAAGCTTTTAAAATTCTCTCTAGAATTTTCAAAATCCGTGGCCACATGTTTACAATTTCACGTAACAAAATGGCTAAAATTCCAGTTGAAATTTTTTCAAAGTCCCTTAAAAATTTTCCAATTTTTGTCCCAATTCTTCCCATTCCCATTGAAACTTTTCAAATCCCTCTCAAAATTGTTGAAATTCTGTTGAAGCTTTTAAAATTCTCTCTAGAATTTTCAAAATCCATGTCCACATGTTTACAATTTCATGTCAAAAAATTGCTAAAATTCCAGTTGAAATTTTTTCAAAGTCCCTTAAAAATTTTCCAATTTTTGTCCCAATTCTTCCCATTCCCATTGAAACTTTTCAAATCCCTCTCAAAATTGTTGAAATTCTCTTGAAGCTTTTAAAATTCTCTCTAGAATTTTCAAAATCCATGGCCACATGTTTACAATTTCACATAAAAAAATTGCTAAAATTCCAGTTGAAATTTTTTTCAAAGTCCCTTAAAAATTTTCCAATTTTTGTCCCAATTCTTCCCATTCCCATTGAAACTTTTCAAATCCCTCTCAAAATTGTTGAAATTCTGTTGAAGCTTTTAAAATTCTCTCTAGAATTTTCAAAATCCATGTCCACATGTTTACAATTTCACGTCAAAAAATGGCTAAAATTCCAGTTGAAATTTTTTCAAAGTCCCTTAAAAATTTTCCAATTTTTGTCCCCATTCTTCCCATTCCCATTGAAACTTTTCAAATCCCTCTCAAAATTGTTGAAATTCTCTTGAAGCTTTTAAAATTCTCTCTAGAATTTTCAAAATCCATGTCCACATGTTTACAATTTCATGTCAAAAAATGGCTAAAATTCCAGTTGAAATTTTTTCAAAGTCCCTTAAAAATTTTCCAATTTTTGTCCCAATTCTTCCCATTCCCATTGAAACTTTTCAAATCCCTCTCAAAATTGTTGAAATTCTCTTGAAGCTTTTAAAATTCTCTCTAGAATTTTCAAAATCCATGGCCACATGTTTACAATTTCACGTAACAAAATGGCTAAAATTCCAGTTGAAATTTTTTCAAAGTCCCTTAAAAATTTTCCAATTTTTGTCCCAATTCTTCCCATTCCCATTGAAACTTTTCAAATCCCTCTCAAAATTGTTGAAATTCTCTTGAAGCTTTTAAAATTCTCTCTAGAATTTTCAAAATCCATGGCCACATGTTTACAATTTCACGTCAAAAAATGCTAAAGTTCCAGTTGAAATTTTTTCAAAGTCCCTTAAAAATTTTCCAATTTTTGTCCCAATTCTTCCCATTCCCATTGAAACTTTTCAAATCCCTCTCAAAATTGTTGAAATTCTCTTGAAGCTTTTAAAATTCTCTCTAGAATTTTCAAAATCCGTGGCCACATGTTTACAATTTCACGTAACAAAATGGCTAAAATTCCAGTTGAAATTTTTTCAAAGTCCCTTAAAAATTTTCCAATTTTTGTCCCAATTCTTCCCATTCCCATTGAAACTTTTCAAATCGCTCTCAAAATTGTTGAAATTCTCTTGAAGCTTTTAAAATTCTCTCTAGAATTTTCAAAATCCACTTCAACATGTTTACAATTTCACGTAAAAAATGGCTAAAATTCCAGTTGAAATTTTTTCAAAGTCCCTTAAAAATTTTCCAATTTTTGTCCCAATTCTTCCCATTCCCATTGAAACTTTTCAAATCCCTCTCAAAATTGTTGAAATTCTCTTGAAGCTTTTAAAATTCTCTCTAGAATTTTCAAAATCCATGTCCACATGTTTACAATTTCACGTCAAAAAATGGCTAAAATTCCAGTTGAAATTTTTTCAAAGTCCCTTAAAAATTTTCCAATTTTTGTCCCAATTCTTCCCATTCCCATTGAAACTTTTCAAATCCCTCTCAAAATTGTAGAAATTCTGTTGAAGCTTTTAAAATTCTCTCTAGAATTTTCAAAATCCATGTCCACATGTTTACAATTTCACATAAAAAAATGGCTAAAATTCCAGTTGAAATTTTTTCAAAGTCCCTTAAAAATTTTCCAATTTTTGTCCCAATTCTTCCCATTCCCATTGAAACTTTTCAAATCGCTCTCAAAATTGTTGAAATTCTCTCGAAGCTTTTAAAATTCTCTCTAGAATTTTCAAAATCCACTTCAACATGTTTACAATTTCACGTCAAAAAATGGCTAAAATTCCAGTTGAAATTTTTTCAAAGTCCCTTAAAAATTTTCCAATTTTTGTCCCAATTCTTCCCATTCCCATTGAAACTTTTCAAATCCCTCTCAAAATTGTTGAAATTCTCTTGAAGCTTTTAAAATTCTCTCTAGAATTTTCAAAATCCGTGGCCACATGTTTACAATTTCACGTAACAAAATGGCTAAAATTCCAGTTGAAATTTTTTCAAAGTCCCTTAAAAATTTTCCAATTTTTGTCCCAATTCTTCCCATTCCCATTGAAACTTTTCAAATCCCTCTCAAAATTGTTGAAATTCTCTTGAAGCTTTTAAAATTCTCTCTAGAATTTTCAAAATCCATGGCCACATGTTTACAATTTCACGTAAAAAATGGCTAAAATTCCAGTTGAAATTTTTTCAAAGTCCCTTAAAAATTTTCCAATTTTTGTCCCAATTCTTCCCATTCCCATTGAAACTTTTCAAATCCCTCTCAAAATTGTTGAAATTCTGTTGAAGCTTTTAAAATTCTCTCTAGAATTTTCAAAATCCATGGCCACATGTTTACAATTTCACATAAAAAAATTGCTAAAATTCCAGTTGAAATTTTTTCAAAGTCCCTTAAAAATTTTCCAATTTTTGTCCCAATTCTTCCCATTCCCATTGAAACTTTTCAAATCCCTCTCAAAATTGTTGAAATTCTGTTGAAGCTTTTAAAATTCTCTCTAGAATTTTCAAAATCCATGGCCACATGTTTACAATTTCACATAAAAAAATGGCTAAAATTCCAGTTGAAATTTTTTCAAAGTCCCTTAAAAATTTTCCAATTTTTGTCCCAATTCTTCCCATTCCCATTGAAACTTTTCAAATCCCTCTCAAAATTGTAGAAATTCTCTTGAAGCTTTTAAAATTCTCTCTAGAATTTTCAAAATCCATGTCCACATGTTTACAATTTCACATAAAAAAATGGCTAAAATTCCAGTTGAAATTTTTTCAAAGTCCCTTAAAAATTTTCCAATTTTTGTCCCAATTCTTCCCATTCCCATTGAAACTTTTCAAATCGCTCTCAAAATTGTTGAAATTCTCTTGAAGCTTTTAAAATTCTCTCTAGAATTTTCAAAATCCACTTCAACATGTTTACAATTTCACGTCAAAAAATGGCTAAAATTCCAGTTGAAATTTTTTCAAAGTCCCTTAAAAATTTTCCAATTTCTGTCCCAATTCTTCCCATTCCCATTGAAACTTTTCAAATCGCTCTCAAAATTGTTGAAATTCTGTTGAAGCTTTTAAAATTCTCTCTAGAATTTTCAAAATCCATGGCCACATGTTTACAATTTCACGTCAAAAAATTGCTAAAATTCCAGTTGGAATTTTTTCAAAGTCCCTTAAAAATTTTCCAATTTTTGTCCCAATTCTTCCCATTCCCATTGAAACTTTTCAAATCCCTCTCAAAATTGTTGAAATTCTGTTGACGCTTTTAAAATTCTCTCTAGAATTTTCAAAATCCGTGGCCACATGTTTACAATTTCACGTAACAAAATGGCTAAAATTCCAGTTGAAATTTTTTCAAAGTCCCTTAAAAATTTTCCAATTTTTGTCCCAATTCTTCCCATTCCCATTGAAACTTTTCAAATCCCTCTCAAAATTGTTGAAATTCTCTTGAAGCTTTTAAAATTCTCTCTAGAATTTTCAAAATCCATGGCCACATGTTTACAATTTCACGTAAAAAATGGCTAAAATTCCAGTTGAAATTTTTTCAAAGTCCCTTAAAAATTTTCCAATTTTTGTCCCAATTCTTCCCATTCCCATTGAAACTTTTCAAATCCCTCTCAAAATTGTTGAAATTCTGTTGAAGCTTTTAAAATTCTCTCTAGAATTTTCAAAATCCATGGCCACATGTTTACAATTTCACATAAAAAAATTGCTAAAATTCCAGTTGAAATTTTTTCAAAGTCCCTTAAAAATTTTCCAATTTTTGTCCCAATTCTTCCCATTCCCATTGAAACTTTTCAAATCCCTCTCAAAATTGTTGAAATTCTGTTGAAGCTTTTAAAATTCTCTCTAGAATTTTCAAAATCCATGGCCACATGTTTACAATTTCACATAAAAAAATGGCTAAAATTCCAGTTGAAATTTTTTCAAAGTCCCTTAAAAATTTTCCAATTTTTGTCCCAATTCTTCCCATTCCCATTGAAACTTTTCAAATCCCTCTCAAAATTGTAGAAATTCTCTTGAAGCTTTTAAAATTCTCTCTAGAATTTTCAAAATCCATGTCCACATGTTTACAATTTCACATAAAAAAATGGCTAAAATTCCAGTTGAAATTTTTTCAAAGTCCCTTAAAAATTTTCCAATTTTTGTCCCAATTCTTCCCATTCCCATTGAAACTTTTCAAATCGCTCTCAAAATTGTTGAAATTCTCTTGAAGCTTTTAAAATTCTCTCTAGAATTTTCAAAATCCACTTCAACATGTTTACAATTTCACGTCAAAAAATGGCTAAAATTCCAGTTGAAATTTTTTCAAAGTCCCTTAAAAATTTTCCAATTTCTGTCCCAATTCTTCCCATTCCCATTGAAACTTTTCAAATCCCTCTCAAAATTGTTGAAATTCTGTTGAAGCTTTTAAAATTCTCTCTAGAATTTTCAAAATCCATGGCCACATGTTACAATTTCACGTCAAAAAATTGCTAAAATTCCAGTTGGAATTTTTTCAAAGTCCCTTAAAAATTTTCCAATTTTTGTCCCAATTCTTCCATTCCCATTGAAACTTTTCAAATCCCTCTCAAAATTGTTGAAATTCTGTTGACGCTTTTAAAATTCTCTCTAGAATTTTCAAAATCCGTGGCCACATGTTTACAATTTCACGTAACAAAATGGCTAAAATTCCAGTTGAAATTTTTTCAAAGTCCCTTAAAAATTTTCCAATTTTTGTCCCAATTCTTCCCATTCCCATTGAAACTTTTCAAATCCCTCTCAAAATTGTTGAAATTCTGTTGACGCTTTTAAAATTCTCTCTAGAATTTTCAAAATCCATGTCCACATATTTACAATTTCACATAAAAAAATGGCTAAAATTCCAGTTGAAATTTTTTCAAAGTCCCTTAAAAATTTTCCAATTTTTGTCCCAATTCTTCCCATTCCCATTGAAACTTTTCAAATCCCTCTCAAAATTGTTGAAATTCTGTTGAAGCTTTTAAAATTCTCTCTAGAATTTTCAAAAACCACTTCAACATGTTACAATTTCACGTAACAAAATGGCTAAAATTCCAGTTGAAATTTTTTCAAAGTCCCTTAAAAATTTTCCAATTTTTGTCCCAATTCTTCCCATTCCCATTGAAACTTTTCAAATCCCTCTCAAAATTGTTGAAATTCTGTTGAAGCTTTTAAAATTCTCTCTAGAATTTTCAAAATCCATGGCCACATGTTTACAATTTCACATAAAAAAATGGCTAAAATTCCAGTTGAAATTTTTTCAAAGTCCCTTAAAAATTTTCCAATTTTTGTCCCAATTCTTCCCATTCCCATTGAAACTTTTCAAATCCCTCTCAAAATTGTAGAAATTCTCTTGAAGCTTTTAAAATTCTCTCTAGAATTTTCAAAATCCATGTCCACATGTTTACAATTTCACATAAAAAAATGGCTAAAATTCCAGTTGAAATTTTTTCAAAGTCCCTTAAAATTTTCCAATTTTTTGTCCCAATTCTTCCCATTCCCATTGAAACTTTTCAAATCGCTCTCAAAATTGTTGAAATTCTCTTGAAGCTTTTAAAATTCTCTCTAGAATTTTCAAAATCCATGTCCACATGTTTACAATTTCACGTCAAAAAATGGCTAAAATTCCAGTTGAAATTTTTTCAAAGTCCCTTAAAAATTTTCCAATTTCTGTCCCAATTCTTCCCATTCCCATTGAAACTTTTCAAATCCCTCTCAAAAGTGTTGAAATTCTGTTGAAGCTTTTAAAATTCTCTCTAGAATTTTCAAAATCCATGGCCACATGTTTACAATTTCACGTCAAAAAATTGCTAAAATTCCAGTTGGAATTTTTTCAAAGTCCCTTAAAAATTTTCCAATTTTTGTCCCAATTCTTCCCATTCCCATTGAAACTTTTCAAATCCCTCTCAAAATTGTTGAAATTCTGTTGACGCTTTTAAAATTCTCTCTAGAATTTTCAAAATCCGTGGCCACATGTTTACAATTTCACGTAACAAAATGGCTAAAATTCCAGTTGAAATTTTTTCAAAGTCCCTTAAAAATTTTCCAATTTTTGTCCCAATTCTTCCCATTCCCATTGAAACTTTTCAAATCGCTCTCAAAATTGTTGAAATTCTCTCGAAGCTTTTAAAATTCTCTCTAGAATTTTCAAAATCCACTTCAACATGTTTACAATTTCACGTCAAAAAATGGCTAAAATTCCAGTTGAAATTTTTTCAAAGTCCCTTAAAAATTTTCCAATTTTTGTCCCAATTCTTCCCATTCCCATTGAAACTTTTCAAATCCCTCTCAAAATTGTTGAAATTCTCTTGAAGCTTTTAAAATTCTCTCTAGAATTTTCAAAATCCGTGGCCACATGTTTACAATTTCACGTAACAAAATGGCTAAAATTCCAGTTGAAATTTTTTCAAAGTCCCTTAAAAATTTTCCAATTTTTGTCCCAATTCTTCCCATTCCCATTGAAACTTTTCAAATCCCTCTCAAAATTGTTGAAATTCTCTTGAAGCTTTTAAAATTCTCTCTAGAATTTTCAAAATCCATGGCCACATGTTTACAATTTCACGTAAAAAATGGCTAAAATTCCAGTTGAAATTTTTTCAAAGTCCCTTAAAAATTTTCCAATTTTTGTCCCAATTCTTCCCATTCCCATTGAAACTTTTCAAATCCCTCTCAAAATTGTTGAAATTCTGTTGAAGCTTTTAAAATTCTCTCTAGAATTTTCAAAATCCATGGCCACATGTTTACAATTTCACATAAAAAAATTGCTAAAATTCCAGTTGAAATTTTTCAAAGTCCCTTAAAAATTTTCCAATTTTTGTCCCAATTCTTCCCATTCCCATTGAAACTTTTCAAATCCCTCTCAAAATTGTTGAAATTCTGTTGAAGCTTTTAAAATTCTCTCTAGAATTTTCAAAATCCATGGCCACATGTTTACAATTTCACATAAAAAAATGGCTAAAATTCCAGTTGAAATTTTTCAAAGTCCCTTAAAAATTTTCCAATTTTTGTCCCAATTCTTCCCATTCCCATTGAAACTTTTCAAATCCCTCTCAAAATTGTAGAAATTCTCTTGAAGCTTTTAAAATTCTCTCTAGAATTTTCAAAATCCATGTCCACATGTTTACAATTTCACATAAAAAAATGGCTAAAATTCCAGTTGAAATTTTTTCAAAGTCCCTTAAAAATTTTCCAATTTTTGTCCCAATTCTTCCCATTCCCATTGAAACTTTTCAAATCGCTCTCAAAATTGTTGAAATTCTCTTGAAGCTTTTAAAATTCTCTCTAGAATTTTCAAAATCCACTTCAACATGTTTACAATTTCACGTCAAAAAATGGCTAAAATTCCAGTTGAATTTTTTTCAAAGTCCCTTAAAAATTTTCCAATTTCTGTCCCAATTCTTCCCATTCCCATTGAAACTTTTCAAATCCCTCTCAAAATTGTTGAAATTCTGTTGAAGCTTTTAAAATTCTCTCTAGAATTTTCAAAATCCATGGCCACATGTTTACAATTTCACGTCAAAAAATTGCTAAAATTCCAGTTGGAATTTTTTCAAAGTCCCTTAAAAATTTTCCAATTTTTGTCCCAATTCTTCCCATTCCCATTGAAACTTTTCAAATCCCTCTCAAAATTGTTGAAATTCTGTTGACGCTTTTAAAATTCTCTCTAGAATTTTCAAAATCCGTGGCCACATGTTTACAATTTCACGTAACAAAATGGCTAAAATTCCAGTTGAAATTTTTCAAAGTCCCTTAAAAATTTTCCAATTTTTGTCCCAATTCTTCCATTCCCATTGAAACTTTTCAAATCCCTCTCAAAATTGTTGAAATTCTGTTGACGCTTTTAAAATTCTCTCTAGAATTTTCAAAATCCATGTCCACATATTTACAATTTCACATAAAAAAATGGCTAAAATTCCAGTTGAAATTTTTTCAAAGTCCCTTAAAATTTTCCAATTTTTGTCCCAATTCTTCCCATTCCCATTGAAACTTTTCAAATCCCTCTCAAAATTGTTGAAATTCTGTTGAAGCTTTTAAAATTCTCTCTAGAATTTTCAAAAACCACTTCAACATGTTTACAATTTCACATAACAAAATGGCTAAAATTCCAGTTGAAATTTTTTCAAAGTCCCTTAAAAATTTTCCAATTTTTGTCCCAATTCTTCCCATTCCCATTGAAACTTTTCAAATCCCTCTCAAAATTGTAGAAATACTGTTGAAGCTTTTAAAATTCTCTCTAGAATTTTCAAAATCCATGTCCACATGTTTACAATTTCATGTCAAAAAATTGCTAAAATTCCAGTTGAAATTTTTTCAAAGTCCCTTAAAAATTTTCCAATTTTTGTCCCAATTCTTCCCATTCCCATTGAAACTTTTCAAATCCCTCTCAAAATTGTTGAAATTCTGTTGAAGCTTTTAAAATTCTCTCTAGAATTTTCAAAATCCACTTCAACATGTTTACAATTTCACGTCAAAAAATGGCTAAAATTCCAGTTGAAATTTTTTCAAAGTCCCTTAAAAATTTTCCAATTTTTGTCCCAATTCTTCCCATTCCCATTGAAACTTTTCAAATCCTCTCAAAATTGTTGAAATTCTGTTGAAGCTTTTAAAATTCTCTCTAGAATTTTCAAAATCCATGTCCACATGTTTACAATTTCATGTCAAAAAATTGCTAAAATTCCAGTTGAAATTTTTTCAAAGTCCCTTAAAAATTTTCCAATTTTTGTCCCAATTCTTCCCATTCCCATTGAAACTTTTCAAATCCCTCTCAAAATTGTTGAAATTCTGTTGAAGCTTTTAAAATTCTCTCTAGAATTTTCAAAATCCATGGCCACATGTTTACAATTTCACATAAAAAAATTGCTAAAATTCCAGTTGAAATTTTTTCAAAGTCCCTTAAAAATTTTCCAATTTTTGTCCCAATTCTTCCCATTCCCATTGAAACTTTTCAAATCCCTCTCAAAATTGTTGAAATTCTCTTGAAGCTTTTAAAATTCTCTCTAGAATTTTCAAAATCCATGTCCACATGTTTACAATTTCACGTCAAAAAATGGCTAAAATTCCAGTTGAAATTTTTTCAAAGTCCCTTAAAAATTTTCCAATTTTTGTCCCAATTCTTCCCATTCCCATTGAAACTTTTCAAATCCCTCTCAAAATTGTTGAAATTCTGTTGAAGCTTTTAAAATTCTCTCTAGAATTTTCAAAATCCATGTCCACATGTTTACAATTTCACGTCAAAAAATGGCTAAAATTCCAGTTGAAATTTTTTCAAAGTCCCTTAAAAATTTTCCAATTTTTGTCCCCGTTCTTCCCATTCCCATTGAAACTTTTCAAATCCCTCTCAAAATTGTAGAAATTCTGTTGAAGCTTTTAAAATTCTCTCTAGAATTTTCAAAATCCATGTCCACATGTTTACAATTTCACATAAAAAAATGGCTAAAATTCCAGTTGAAATTTTTTCAAAGTCCCTTAAAAATTTTCCAATTTTTGTCCCAATTCTTCCCATTCCCATTGAAACTTTTCAAATCCCTCTCAAAATTGTTGAAATTCTGTTGAAGCTTTTAAAATTCTCTCTAGAATTTTCAAAATCCACTTCAACATGTTTACAATTTCACGTCAAAAAATTGCTAAAATTCCAGTTGAAATTTTTTCAAAGTCCCTTAAAAATTTTCCAATTTTTGTCCCAATTCTTCCCATTCCCATTGAAACTTTTCAAATCCCTCTCAAAATTGTTTGAAATTCTGTTGAAGCTTTTAAAATTCTCTCTAGAATTTTCAAAATCCGTGGCCACATGTTTACAATTTCACGTAACAAAATGGCTAAAATTCCAGTTGAAATTTTTTCAAAGTCCCTTAAAAATTTTCCAATTTTTGTCCCAATTCTTCCCATTCCCATTGAAACTTTTCAAATCCCTCTCAAAATTGTTGAAATTCTCTTGAAGCTTTTAAAATTCTCTCTAGAATTTTCAAAATCCATGTCCACATGTTTACAATTTCATGTCAAAAATTGCTAAAATTCCAGTTGAAATTTTTTCAAAGTCCCTTAAAAATTTTCCAATTTTTGTCCCAATTCTTCCCATTCCCATTGAAACTTTTCAAATCCCTCTCAAAATTGTTGAAATTCTCTTGAAGCTTTTAAAATTCTCTCTAGAATTTTCAAAATCCATGTCCACATGTTTACAATTTCACGTCAAAAAATGGCTAAAATTCCAGTTGAAATTTTTTCAAAGTCCCTTAAAAATTTTCCAATTTTTGTCCCCATTCTTCCCATTCCCATTGAAACTTTTCAAATCCCTCTCAAAATTGTAGAAATACTGTTGAAGCTTTTAAAATTCTCTCTAGAATTTTCAAAATCCATGTCCACATGTTTACAATTTCACATAAAAAAATGGCTAAAATTCCAGTTGAAATTTTTTCAAAGTCCCTTAAAAATTTTCCAATTTTTGTCCCAATTCTTCCCATTCCCATTGAAACTTTTCAAATCCCTCTCAAAATTGTTGAAATTCTGTTGAAGCTTTTAAAATTCTCTCTAGAATTTTCAAAATCCATGGCCACATGTTTACAATTTCACGTCAAAAAATGGCTAAATTTCCAGTTGAAATTTTTTCAAAGTCCCTTAAAAATTTTCCAATTTTTGTCCCAATTCTTCCCATTCCCATTGAAACTTTTCAAATCCCTCTCAAAATTGTTGAAATTCTGTTGAAGCTTTTAAAATTCTCTCTAGAATTTTCAAAATCCATGTCCACATGTTTACAATTTCACGTAACAAAATGGCTAAAATTCCAGTTGAAATTTTTTCAAAGTCCCTTAAAAATTTTCCAATTTTTGTCCCAATTCTTCCCATTCCCATTGAAACTTTTCAAATCCCTCTCAAAATTGTTGAAATTCTCTTGAAGCTTTTAAAATTCTCTCTAGAATTTTCAAAATCCACGTCCACATTTTTACAATTTCACGTCAAAAAATTGCTAAAATTCCAGTTGAAATTTTTTCAAAGTCCCTTAAAAATTTTCCAATTTTTGTCCCAATTCTTCCATTCCCATTGAAACTTTTCAAATCCCTCTCAAAATTGTTGAAATTCTGTTGAAGCTTTTAAAATTCTCTCTAAAATTTTCAAAATCCATGGCCACATGTTTACAATTTCACGTCAAAAAATTGCTAAAATTCCAGTTGAAATTTTTTCAAAGTCCCTTAAAAATTTTCCAATTTCTGTCCCAATTCTTCCCATTCCCATTGAAACTTTTCAAATCCCTCTCAAAATTGTTGAAATTCTGTTGAAGCTTTTAAAATTCTCTCTAGAATTTTCAAAATCCATGGCCACATGTTTACAATTTCACGTCAAAAATTGCTAAAATTCCAGTTGGAATTTTTTCAAAGTCCCTTAAAAATTTTCCAATTTTTGTCCCAATTCTTCCCATTCCCATTGAAACTTTTCAAATCCTTCTCAAAATTGTTTACAATTTCACGTCAAAAAATGGCTAAAATTCCAGTTGAAATTTTTTCAAAGTCCCTTAAAAATTTTCCAATTTTTGTCCCAATTCTTCCATTCAAATTGGAGCTTTTCAAATCCTCTCAAAATTGTTGAAATTCTGTTGAAGCTTTTAAAATTCTCTCTAGAATTTTCAAAATCCATGTCCACATATTTACAATTTCAAATAAAAAAATGGCTAAAATTCCAGTTGAAATTTTTTCAAAGTCCCTTAAAAATTTTCCAATTTTTGTCCCAATTCTTCCCATTCCCATTGAAACTTTTCAAATCCCTCTCAAAATTGTTGAAATTTCTGTTGAAGCTTTTAAAATTCTCTCTAGAATTTTCAAAATCCATGTCCACATGTTTACAATTTCACGTAACAAAATGGCTAAAATTCCAGTGAAATTTTTTCAAAGTCCCTTAAAAATTTTCCAATTTTGTCCCAATTCTTCCCATTCCCATTGAAACTTTCAAATCCCTCTCAAAATTGTTGAAATTCTGTTGAAGCTTTTAAAATTCTCTCTAGAATTTTCAAAATCCATGGCCACATGTTTACAATTTCACGTCAAAAAATTGCTAAAATTCCAGTTGAAATTTTTTCAAAGTCCCTTAAAAATTTTCCAATTTCTGTCCCAATTCTTCCCATTCCCATTGAAACTTTTCAAATCCCTCTCAAAATTGTTGAAATTCTGTTGAAGCTTTTAAAATTCTCTCTAGAATTTTCAAAATCCATGGCCACATGTTTACAATTTCACGTCAAAAAATTGCTAAAATTCCAGTTGGAATTTTTCAAAGTCCCTTAAAAATTTTCCAATGTTTGTCCCAATTCTTCCCGGTTCCCATTGAAACTTTTCAAATCCCTCTCAAAATTGTTGAAATTCTGTTGAAGCTTTTAAAATTCTCTCTAGAATTTTCAAATCCACGGCCACATGTTTACAATTTCACGTCAAAAATGGCTAAATTCCAGTTAATTTTTCAAAGTCCCTTAAAAATTTTCCAATTTTTGTCCCAATTCTTCCCATTCCCATTGAAACTTTTCAAATCCCTCTCAAAATTGTTGAAATTCTCTTGAAGCTTTTAAAATTCTCTCT
>NW_028117054.1:0-14837 GCF_964273445.1 Streptopelia decaocto
AGAATTTTCAAAATCCATGGCCACATGTTTACAATTTCACGTCAAAAAATGGCTAAAATTCCAGTTGAAATTTTTTCAAAGTCCCTTAAAAATTTTCCAATTTTTGTCCCAATTCTTCCCATTCCCATTGAAACTTTTCAAATCCCTCTCAAAATTGTTGAAATTCTCTTGAAGCTTTTAAAATTCTCTCTAGAATTTTCAAAATCCATGTCCACATGTTTACAATTTCACGTCAAAAAATGGCTAAAATTCCAGTTGAAATTTTTTCAAAGTCCCTTAAAAATTTTCCAATTTTTGTCCCAATTCTTCCCATTCCCATTGAAACTTTTCAAATCCCTCTCAAAATTGTTGAAATTCTCTTGAAGCTTTTAAAATTCTCTCTAGAATTTTCAAAATCCATGTCCACATGTTTACAATTTCACGTCAAAAAATGGCTAAAATTCCAGTTGAAATTTTTTCAAAGTCCCTTAAAAATTTTCCAATTTTTGTCCCAATTCTTCCCATTCCCATTGAAACTTTTCAAATCCCTCTCAAAATTGTTGAAATTCTCTTGAAGCTTTTAAAATTCTCTCTAGAATTTTCAAAATCCATGTCCACATGTTTACAATTTCACGTCAAAAAATGGCTAAAATTCCAGTTGAAATTTTTTCAAAGTCCCTTAAAAATTTTCCAATTTTTGTCCCAATTCTTCCCATTCCCATTGAAACTTTTCAAATCCCTCTCAAAATTGTTGAAATTCTCTTGAAGCTTTTAAAATTCTCTCTAGAATTTTCAAAATCCATGTCCACATGTTTACAATTTCACGTCAAAAAATGGCTAAAATTCCAGTTGAAATTTTTTCAAAGTCCCTTAAAAGTTTTCCAATTTTTGTCCCAATTCTTCCCATTCCCATTGAAACTTTTCAAATCCCTCTCAAAAGTGTTGAAATTCTCTTGAAGCTTTTAAAATTCTCTCTAGAATTTTCAAAATCCATGTCCACATGTTTACAATTTCACGTCAAAAAATGGCTAAAATTCCAGTTGAAATTTTTTCAAAGTCCCTTAAAAATTTTCCAATTTTTGTCCCAATTCTTCCCATTCCCATTGAAACTTTTCAAATCCCTCTCAAAATTGTTGAAATTCTGTTGAAGCTTTTAAAATTCTCTCTAGAATTTTCAAAATCCATGGCCACATGTTTACAATTTCACATTAAAAAATTGCTAAAATTCCAGTTGAAATTTTTTCAAAGTCCCTTAAAAATTTTCCAATTTTTGTCCCAATTCTTCCCATTCCCATTGAAACTTTTCAAATCCCTCTCAAAATTGTTGAAATTCTGTTGAAGCTTTTAAAATTCTCTCTAGAATTTTCAAAATCCATGTCCACATGTTTACAGTTTCACGTCAAAAAAATGCTAAATTTCCAGTTGAAATTTTTTCAAAGTCCCTGAAATATTTTCCAATTTTTGTCCCAATTCTTCCCATTCCCATTGAAACTTTTCAAATCCCTCTCAAAATTGTTGAAATTCTGTTGAAGCTTTTAAAATTCTCTCTAGAATTTTCAAAATCCATGTCCACATGTTTACAATTTCACGTCAAAAAATGGCTAAAATTCCAGTTGAAATTTTTTCAAAGTCCCTTAAAAATTTTCCAATTTTTGTCCCAATTCTTCCCATTCCCATTGAAACTTTTCAAATCCCTCTCAAAATTGTTGAAATTCTGTTGAAGCTTTTAAAATTCTCTCTAGAATTTTCAAAATCCATGTCCACATGTTTACAATTTCACGTCAAAAAATGGCTAAAATTCCAGTTGAAATTTTTTCAAAGTCCCTTCAAAATTTTCCAATTTTTGTCCCAATTCTTCCCATTCCCATTGAAACTTTTCAAATCCCTCTCAAAATTGTTGAAATTCTCTTGAAGCTTTTAAAATTCTCTCTAGAATTTTCAAAATCCATGTCCACATGTTTACAATTTCACGTCAAAAAATGGCTAAAATTCCAGTTGAAATTTTTTCAAAGTCCCTTAAAAATTTTCCAATTTTTGTCCCAATTCTTCCCATTCCCATTGAAACTTTTCAAATCCCTCTCAAAATGGTTGAAATTCTCTTGAAGCTTTTAAAATTCTCTCTAGAATTTTCAAAATCCATGGCCACATGTTTACAATTTCACGTCAAAAAATGGCTAAAATTCCAGTTGAAATTTTTTCAAAGTCCCTTAAAAATTTTCCAATTTTTGTCCCAATTCTTCCCATTCCCATTGAAACTTTTAAAATCCCTCTCAAAATGGTTGAAATTCTCTTGAAGCTTTTAAAATTCTCTCTAGAATTTTCAAAATCCATGTCCACATATTTACAATTTCATGTCAAAAAATGGCTAAAATTCCAGTTGAAATTTTTTCAAAGTCCCTTAAAAATTTTCCAATTTTTGTCCCAATTCTTCCCATTCCCATTGAAACTTTTCAAATCCCTCTCAAAATTGTTGAAATTCTCTTGAAGCTTTTAAAATTCTCTCTAGAATTTTCAAAATCCATGTCCACATGTTTACAATTTCACGTCAAAAAATGGCTAAAATTCCAGTTGAAATTTTTTCAAAGTCCCTTAAAAATTTTCCAATTTTTGTCCCAATTCTTCCCATTCCCATTGAAACTTTTCAAATCCCTCTCAAAATTGTTGAAATTCTGTTGAAGCTTTTAAAATTCTCTCTAGAATTTTCAAAATCCATGTCCACATGTTTACAGTTTCACGTCAAAAAAATGCTAAATTTCCAGTTGAAATTTTTTCAAAGTCCCTGAAATATTTTCCAATTTTTGTCCCAATTCTTCCCATTCCCATTGAAACTTTTCAAATCCCTCTCAAAATTGTTGAAATTCTGTTGAAGCTTTTAAAATTCTCTCTAGAATTTTCAAAATCCATGTCCACATGTTTACAATTTCACGTCAAAAAATGGCTAAAATTCCAGTTGAAATTTTTTCAAAGTCCCTTAAAAATTTTCCAATTTTTGTCCCAATTCTTCCCATTCCCATTGAAACTTTTCAAATCCCTCTCAAAATTGTTGAAATTCTCTTGAAGCTTTTAAAATTCTCTCTAGAATTTTCAAAATCCATGTCCACATGTTTACAATTTCACGTCAAAAAATGGCTAAAATTCCAGTTGAAATTTTTTCAAAGTCCCTTAAAAATTTTCCAATTTTTGTCCCAATTCTTCCCATTCCCATTGAAACTTTTCAAATCCCTCTCAAAATTGTTGAAATTCTCTTGAAGCTTTTAAAATTCTCTCTAGAATTTTCAAAATCCATGGCCACATGTTTACAATTTCACGTCAAAAAATGGCTAAAATTCCAGTTGAAATTTTTTCAAAGTCCCTTAAAAATTTTCCAATTTTTGTCCCAATTCTTCCCATTCCCATTGAAACTTTTCAAATCCCTCTCAAAATTGTTGAAATTCTGTTGAAGCTTTTAAAATTCTCTCTAGAATTTTCAAAATCCATGGCCACATGTTTACAATTTCACATCAAAAAATGGCTAAAATTCCAGTTGAAATTTTTTCAAAGTCCCTTAAAAATTTTCCAATTTTTGTCCCAATTCTTCCCATTCCCATTGAAACTTTTCAAATCCCTCTCAAAATTGTTGAAATTCTCTTGAAGCTTTTAAAATTCTCTCTAGAATTTTCAAAATCCATGTCCACATGTTTACAATTTCACGTCAAAAAATGGCTAAAATTCCAGTTGAAATTTTTTCAAAGTCCCTTAAAAATTTTCCAATTTTTGTCCCAATTCTTCCCATTCCCATTGAAACTTTTCAAATCCCTCTCAAAATTGTTGAAATTCTGTTGAAGCTTTTAAAATTCTCTCTAGAATTTTCAAAATCCATGGCCACATGTTTACAATTTCACGTCAAAAAATTGCTAAAATTCCAGTTGAAATTTTTTCAAAGTCCCTTAAAAGTTTTCCAATTTTTGTCCCAATTCTTCCCATTCCCATTGAAACTTTTCAAATCCCTCTCAAAAGTGTTGAAATTCTCTTGAAGCTTTTAAAATTCTCTCTAGAATTTTCAGAATCCATGTCCACATGTTTACAATTTCACGTCAAAAAATGGCTAAAATTCCAGTTGAAATTTTTTCAAAGTCCCTTAAAAATTTTCCAATTTTTGTCCCAATTCTTCCCATTCCCATTGAAACTTTTCACATCCCTCTCAAAATTGTTGAAATTCTGTTGAAGCTTTTAAAATTCTCTCTAGAATTTTCAAAATCCATGGCCACATGTTTACAATTTCACATTAAAAAATTGCTAAAATTCCAGTTGAAATTTTTTCAAAGTCCCTTAAAAATTTTCCAATTTTTGTCCCAATTCTTCCCATTCCCATTGAAACTTTTCAAATCCCTCTCAAAATTGTTGAAATTCTGTTGAAGCTTTTAAAATTCTCTCTAGAATTTTCCATATCCATGTCCACATGTTTACAGTTTCACGTCAAAAAAATGCTAAAATTCCAGTTGAAATTTTTTCAAAGTCCCTGAAATATTTTCCAATTTTTGTCCCAATTCTTCCCATTCCCATTGAAACTTTTCAAATCCCTCTCAAAATTGTTGAAATTCTGTTGAAGCTTTTAAAATTCTCTCTAGAATTTTCAAAATCCATGTCCACATGTTTACAATTTCACGTCAAAAAATGGCTAAAATTCCAGTTGAAATTTTTTCAAAGTCCCTTAAAAATTTTCCAATTTTTGTCCCAATTCTTCCCATTCCCATTGAAACTTTTCAAATCCCTCTCAAAATTGTTGAAATTCTGTTGAAGCTTTTAAAATTCTCTCTAGAATTTTCAAAATCCATGGCCACATGTTTACAATTTCACGTCAAAAAATGGCTAAAATTCCAGTTGAAATTTTTTCAAAGTCCCTGAAAAATTTTCCAATTTTTGTCCCAATTCTTCCCATTCCCATTGAAACTTTTCAAATCCCTCTCAAAATTGTTGAAATTCTGTTGAAGCTTTTAAAATTCTCTCTAGAATTTTCAAAATCCATGTCCACATGTTTACAATTTCATGTAAAAAAATGGCTAAAATTCCAGTTGAAATTTTTTCAAAGTCCCTTAAAAATTTTCCAATTTTTGTCCCAATTCTTCCCATTCCCATTGAAACTTTTCAAATCCCTCTCAAAATTGTTGAAATTCTCTTGAAGCTTTTAAAATTCTCTCTAGAATTTTCAAAATCCATGTCCACATGTTTACAATTTCCCGTCAAAAAATGGCTAAAATTCCAGTTGAAATTTTTTCAAAGTCCCTTAAAAATTTTCCAATTTTTGTCCCATTTCTTCCCATTCCCATTGAAACTTTTCAAATCCCTCTCAAAATTGTTGAAATTCTGTTGAAGCTTTTAAAATTCTCTCTAGAATTTTCAAAATCCATGTCCACATGTTTACAATTTCACGTCAAAAAATGGCTAAAATTCCAGTTGAAATTTTTTCAAAGTCCCTTAAAAATTTTCCAATTTTTGTCCCAATTCTTCCCATTCCCATTGAAACTTTTCAAATCCCTCTCAAAATTGTTGAAATTCTGTTGAAGCTTTTAAAATTCTCTCTAGAATTTTCAAAATCCATGGCCACATGTTTACAATTTCACGTCAAAAAATGGCTAAAATTCCAGTTGAAATTTTTTCAAAGTCCCTGAAAAATTTTCCAATTTTTGTCCCAATTCTTCCCATTCCCATTGAAACTTTTCAAATCCCTCTCAAAATTGTTGAAATTCTCTTGAAGCTTTTAAAATTCTCTCTAGAATTTTCAAAATCCATGTCCACATGTTTACAATTTCACATAAAAAAATGGCTAAAATTCCAGTTGAAATTTTTTCAAAGTCCCTTAAAAATTTTCCAATTTTTGTCCCAATTCTTCCCATTCCCATTGAAACTTTTCAAATCCCTCTCAAAATGGTTGAAATTCTCTTGAAGCTTTTAAAATTCTCTCTAGAATTTTCAAAATCCATGGCCACATGTTTACAATTTCACGTCAAAAAATGGCTAAAATTCCAGTTGAAATTTTTTCAAAGTCCCTTAAAAATTTTCCAATTTTTGTCCCAATTCTTCCCATTCCCATTGAAACTTTTCAAATCCCTCTCAAAAGTGTTGAAATTCTCTTGAAGCTTTTAAAATTCTCTCTAGAATTTTCAAAATCCATGTCCACATATTTACAATTTCATGTCAAAAAATGGCTAAAATTCCAGTTGAAATTTTTTCAAAGTCCCTTAAAAATTTTCCAATTTTTGCCCCAATTCTTCCCATTCCCATTGAAACTTTTCAAATCCCTCTCAAAATTGTTGAAATTCTCTTGAAGCTTTTAAAATTCTCTCTAGAATTTTCAAAATCCATGTCCACATGTTTACAATTTCACGTCAAAAAATGGCTAAAATTCCAGTTGAAATTTTTTCAAAGTCCCTTAAAAATTTTCCAATTTTTGTCCCAATTCTTCCCATTCCCATTGAAACTTTTCAAATCCCTCTCAAAATTGTTGAAATTCTGTTGAAGCTTTTAAAATTCTCTCTAGAATTTTCAAAATCCATGTCCACATGTTTACAATTTCACGTCAAAAAATGGCTAAAATTCCAGTTGAAATTTTTTCAAAGTCCCTTAAAAATTTTCCAATTTTTGTCCCAATTCTTCCCATTCCCATTGAAACTTTTCAAATCCCTCTCAAAATTGTTGAAATTCTGTTGAAGCTTTTGAAATTCTCTCTAGAATTTTCAAAATCCATGTCCACATGTTTACAATTTCACGTCAAAAAATGGCTAAAATTCCAGTTGAAATTTTTTCAAAGTCCCTGAAAAATTTTCCAATTTTTGTCCCAATTCTTCCCATTCCCATTGAAACTTTTCAAATCCCTCTCAAAATTGTAGAAATTCTGTTGAAGCTTTTAAAATTCTCTCTAGAATTTTCAAAATCCATGTCCACATGTTTACAATTTCACGTCAAAAAATGGCTAAAATTCCAGTTGAAATTTTTTCAAAGTCCCTGAAAAATTTTCCAATTTTTGTCCCAATTCTTCCCATTCCCATTGAAACTTTTCAAATCCCTCTCAAAATTGTTGAAATTCTCTTGAAGCTTTTAAAATTCTCTCTAGAATTTTCAAAATCCATGTCCACATGTTTACAATTTCACGTCAAAAAATGGCTAAAATTCCAGTTGAAATTTTTTCAAAGTCCCTGAAAAATTTTCCAATTTTTGTCCCAATTCTTCCCATTCCCATTGAAACTTTTCAAATCCCTCTCAAAATTGTTGAAATTCTCTTGAAGCTTTTAAAATTCTCTCTAGAATTTTCAAAATCCATGTCCACATGTTTACAATTTCACGTCAAAAAATGGCTAAAATTCCAGTTGAAATTTTTTCAAAGTCCCTTAAAAATTTTCCAATTTTTGTCCCAATTCTTCCCATTCCCATTGAAACTTTTCAAATCCCTCTCAAAATTGTTGAAATTCTCTTGAAGCTTTTAAAATTCTCTCTAGAATTTTCAAAATCCATGTCCACATGTTTACAATTTCACGTAAAAAAAATGCTAAAATTCCAGTTGAAATTTTTTCAAAGTCCCTTAAAAATTTTCCAATTTTTGTCCCAATTCTTCCCATTCCCATTGAAACTTTTCAAATCCCTCTCAAAATTGTTGAAATTCTCTTGAAGCTTTTAAAATTCTCTCTAGAATTTTCAAAATCCATGTTCACATGTTTACAATTTCACATAAAAAAATGGCTAAAATTCCAGTTGAAATTTTTTCAAAGTCCCTTAAAAATTTTCCAATTTTTGTCCCAATTCTTCCCATTCCCATTGAAACTTTTCAAATCCCTCTCAAAATTGTTGAAATTCTCTTGAAGCTTTAAAAATTCTCTCTAGAATTTTCAAAATCCATGTCCACATGTTTACAATTTCACGTCAAAAAATGGCTAAAATTCCAGTTGAAATTTTTTCAAAGTCCCTTAAAAATTTTCCAATTTTTGTCCCAATTCTTCCCATTCCCATTGAAACTTTTCAAATCCCTCTCAAAATTGTTGAAATTCTGTTGAAGCTTTTAAAATTCTCTCTAGAATTTTCAAAATCCATGTCCACATGTTTACAATTTCACATAAAAAAATGGCTAAAATTCCAGTTGAAATTTTTTCAAAGTCCCTGAAAAATTTTCCAATTTTTGTCCCAATTCTTCCCATTCCCATTGAAACTTTTCAAATCCCTCTCAAAATTGTTGAAATTCTGTTGAAGCTTTTAAAATTCTCTCTAGAATTTTCAAAATCCATGGCCACATGTTTACAATTTCACGTCAAAAAATGGCTAAAATTCCAGTTGAAATTTTTTCAAAGTCCCTTCAAAATTTTCCAATTTTTGTCCCAATTCTTCCCATTCCCATTGAAACTTTTCAAATCCCTCTCAAAATTGTTGAAATTCTCTTGAAGCTTTTAAAATTCTCTCTAGAATTTTCAAAATCCATGTCCACATGTTTACAATTTCATGTCAAAAAATGGCTAAAATTCCAGTTGAAATTTTTTCAAAGTCCCTTAAAAATTTTCCAATTTTTGTCCCAATTCTTCCCATTCCCATTGAAACTTTTCAAATCCCTCTCAAAATTGTTGAAATTCTCTTGAAGCTTTTAAAATTCTCTCTAGAATTTTCAAAATCCATGTCCACATGTTTACAATTTCACGTCAAAAAATGGCTAAAATTCCAGTTGAAATTTTTTCAAAGTCCCTTAAAAATTTTCCAATTTTTGTCCCAATTCTTCCCATTCCCATTGAAACTTTTCAAATCCCTCTCAAAATTGTTGAAATTCTGTTGAAGCTTTTAAAATTCTCTCTAGAATTTTCAAAATCCATGTCCACATGTTTACAATTTCACGTCAAAAAATGGCTAAAATTCCAGTTGAAATTTTTTCAAAGTCCCTTAAAAATTTTCCAATTTTTGTCCCAATTCTTCCCATTCCCATTGAAACTTTTCAAATCCCTCTCAAAATTGTTGAAATTCTGTTGAAGCTTTTAAAATTCTCTCTAGAATTTTCAAAATCCATGTCCACATGTTTACAATTTCACGTCAAAAAATGGCTAAAATTCCAGTTGAAATTTTTTCAAAGTCCCTGAAAAATTTTCCAATTTTTGTCCCAATTCTTCCCATTCCCATTGAAACTTTTCAAATCCCTCTCAAAATTGTAGAAATTCTGTTGAAGCTTTTAAAATTCTCTCTAGAATTTTCAAAATCCATGTCCACATGTTTACAATTTCACGTCAAAAAATGGCTAAAATTCCAGTTGAAATTTTTTCAAAGTCCCTGAAAAATTTTCCAATTTTTGTCCCAATTCTTCCCATTCCCATTGAAACTTTTCAAATCCCTCTCAAAATTGTTGAAATTCTCTTGAAGCTTTTAAAATTCTCTCTAGAATTTTCAAAATCCATGTCCACATGTTTACAATTTCACATCAAAAAATTGCTAAAATTCCAGTTGAAATTTTTTCAAAGTCCCTTAAAAATTTTCCAATTTTTGTCCCAATTCTTCCCATTCCCATTGAAACTTTTCAAATCCCTCTCAAAATTGTTGAAATTCTCTTGAAGCTTTTAAAATTCTCTCTAGAATTTTCAAAATCCATGGCCACATGTTTACAATTTCACGTCAAAAAATGGCTAAAATTCCAGTTGAAATTTTTTCAAAGTCCCTTAAAAATTTTCCAATTTTTGTCCCAATTCTTCCCATTCCCATTGAAACTTTTCAAATCCCTCTCAAAATTGTTGAAATTCTGTTGAAGCTTTTAAAATTCTCTCTAGAATTTTCAAAATCCATGTCCACATGTTTACAATTTCACGTCAAAAAATGGCTAAAATTCCAGTTGAAATTTTTTCAAAGTCCCTTAAAAATTTTCCAATTTTTGTCCCAATTCTTCCCATTCCCATTGAAACTTTTCAAATCCCTCTCAAAATTGTTGAAATTCTCTTGAAGCTTTTAAAATTCTCTCTAGAATTTTCAAAATCCATGTCCACATGTTTACAATTTCACGTCAAAAAATGGCTAAAATTCCAGTTGAAATTTTTTCAAAGTCCCTTAAAAATTTTCCAATTTTTGTCCCAATTCTTCCCATTCCCATTGAAACTTTTCAAATCCCTCTCAAAATTGTTGAAATTCTCTTGAAGCTTTTAAAATTCTCTCTAGAATTTTCAAAATCCATGTCCACATGTTTACAATTTCACGTAAAAAAAAATGCTAAAATTCCAGTTGAAATTTTTTCAAAGTCCCTTAAAAATTTTCCAATTTTTGTCCCAATTCTTCCCATTCCCATTGAAACTTTTCAAATCCCTCTCAAAATTGTTGAAATTCTCTTGAAGCTTTTAAAATTCTCTCTAGAATTTTCAAAATCCATGTTCACATGTTTACAATTTCACATAAAAAAATGGCTAAAATTCCAGTTGAAATTTTTTCAAAGTCCCTTCAAAATTTTCCAATTTTTGTCCCAATTCTTCCCATTCCCATTGAAACTTTTCAAATCACTCTCAAAATTGTTGAAATTCTCTTGAAGCTTTAAAAATTCTCTCTAGAATTTTCAAAATCCATGTCCACATGTTTACAATTTCACGTCAAAAAATGGCTAAAATTCCAGTTGAAATTTTTTCAAAGTCCCTTAAAAATTTTCCAATTTTTGTCCCAATTCTTCCCATTCCCATTGAAACTTTTCAAATCCCTCTCAAAATTGTTGAAATTCTCTTGAAGCTTTGAAAATTCTCTCTAGAATTTTCAAAATCCATGTCCACATGTTTACAATTTCACATAAAAAAATGGCTAAAATTCCAGTTGAAATTTTTTCAAAGTCCCTGAAAAATTTTCCAATTTTTGTCCCAATTCTTCCCATTCCCATTGAAACTTTTCAAATCCCTCTCAAAATTGTTGAAATTCTCTTGAAGCTTTTAAAATTCTCTCTAGAATTTTCAAAATCCATGTCCACATGTTTACAATTTCACGTCAAAAAATGGCTAAAATTCCAGTTGAAATTTTTTCAAAGTCCCTGAAAAATTTTCCAATTTTTGTCCCAATTCTTCCCATTCCCATTGAAACTTTTCAAATCCCTCTCAAAATTGTTGAAATTCTCTTGAAGCTTTTAAAATTCTCTCTAGAATTTTCAAAATCCATGTCCACATGTTTACAATTTCACGTCAAAAAATGGCTAAAATTCCAGTTGAAATTTTTTCAAAGTCCCTTAAAAATTTTCCAATTTTTGTCCCAATTCTTCCCATTCCCATTGAAACTTTTCAAATCCCTCTCAAAATTGTTGAAATTCTCTTGAAGCTTTTAAAATTCTCTCTAGAATTTTCAAAATCCATGTCCACATGTTTACAATTTCACGTAAAAAAAATGCTAAAATTCCAGTTGAAATTTTTTCAAAGTCCCTTAAAAATTTTCCAATTTTTGTCCCAATTCTTCCCATTCCCATTGAAACTTTTCAAATCCCTCTCAAAATTGTTGAAATTCTCTTGAAGCTTTTAAAATTCTCTCTAGAATTTTCAAATCCATGTTCACATGTTTACAATTTCACATAAAAAAATGGCTAAAATTCCAGTTGAAATTTTTTCAAAGTCCCTTAAAAATTTTCCAATTTTTGTCCCAATTCTTCCCATTCCCATTGAAACTTTTCAAATCCCTCTCAAAATTGTTGAAATTCTCTTGAAGCTTTAAAAATTCTCTCTAGAATTTTCAAATCCATGTCCACATGTTTACAATTTCACGTCAAAAAATGGCT
This sequence comes from Streptopelia decaocto, assembly GCF_964273445.1. NCBI lineage: Eukaryota > Metazoa > Chordata > Aves > Columbiformes > Columbidae > Streptopelia > Streptopelia decaocto. The sequence goes on from NW_028117054.1 coordinate 11,705, forward strand.
AAAATTCCAGTTGAAATTTTTTCAAAGTCCCTTAAAAATTTTCCAATTTTTGTCCCAATTCTTCCCATTCCCATTGAAACTTTTCAAATCCCTCTCAAAATTGTTGAAATTCTGTTGAAGCTTTTAAAATTCTCTCTAGAATTTTCAAAATCCATGTCCACATGTTTACAATTTCACATAAAAAAATGGCTAAAATTCCAGTTGAAATTTTTTCAAAGTCCCTGAAAAATTTTCCAATTTTTGTCCCAATTCTTCCCATTCCCATTGAAACTTTTCAAATCCCTCTCAAAATTGTTGAAATTCTGTTGAAGCTTTTAAAATTCTCTCTAGAATTTTCAAAATCCATGGCCACATGTTTACAATTTCACGTCAAAAAATGGCTAAAATTCCAGTTGAAATTTTTTCAAAGTCCCTTCAAAATTTTCCAATTTTTGTCCCAATTCTTCCCATTCCCATTGAAACTTTTCAAATCCCTCTCAAAATTGTTGAAATTCTCTTGAAGCTTTTAAAATTCTCTCTAGAATTTTCAAAATCCATGTCCACATGTTTACAATTTCATGTCAAAAAATGGCTAAAATTCCAGTTGAAATTTTTTCAAAGTCCCTTAAAAATTTTCCAATTTTTGTCCCAATTCTTCCCATTCCCATTGAAACTTTTCAAATCCCTCTCAAAATTGTTGAAATTCTCTTGAAGCTTTTAAAATTCTCTCTAGAATTTTCAAAATCCATGTCCACATGTTTACAATTTCACGTCAAAAAATGGCTAAAATTCCAGTTGAAATTTTTTCAAAGTCCCTTAAAAATTTTCCAATTTTTGTCCCAATTCTTCCCATTCCCATTGAAACTTTTCAAATCCCTCTCAAAATTGTTGAAATTCTGTTGAAGCTTTTAAAATTCTCTCTAGAATTTTCAAAATCCATGTCCACATGTTTACAATTTCACGTCAAAAAATGGCTAAAATTCCAGTTGAAATTTTTTCAAAGTCCCTTAAAAATTTTCCAATTTTTGTCCCAATTCTTCCCATTCCCATTGAAACTTTTCAAATCCCTCTCAAAATTGTTGAAATTCTGTTGAAGCTTTTAAAATTCTCTCTAGAATTTTCAAAATCCATGTCCACATGTTTACAATTTCACGTCAAAAAATGGCTAAAATTCCAGTTGAAATTTTTTCAAAGTCCCTGAAAAATTTTCCAATTTTTGTCCCAATTCTTCCCATTCCCATTGAAACTTTTCAAATCCCTCTCAAAATTGTAGAAATTCTGTTGAAGCTTTTAAAATTCTCTCTAGAATTTTCAAAATCCATGTCCACATGTTTACAATTTCACGTCAAAAAATGGCTAAAATTCCAGTTGAAATTTTTTCAAAGTCCCTGAAAAATTTTCCAATTTTTGTCCCAATTCTTCCCATTCCCATTGAAACTTTTCAAATCCCTCTCAAAATTGTTGAAATTCTCTTGAAGCTTTTAAAATTCTCTCTAGAATTTTCAAAATCCATGTCCACATGTTTACAATTTCACATCAAAAAATTGCTAAAATTCCAGTTGAAATTTTTTCAAAGTCCCTTAAAAATTTTCCAATTTTTGTCCCAATTCTTCCCATTCCCATTGAAACTTTTCAAATCCCTCTCAAAATTGTTGAAATTCTGTTGAAGCTTTTAAAATTCTCTCTAGAATTTTCAAAATCCATGGCCACATGTTTACAATTTCACGTCAAAAAATGGCTAAAATTCCAGTTGAAATTTTTTCAAAGTCCCTTAAAAATTTTCCAATTTTTGTCCCAATTCTTCCCATTCCCATTGAAACTTTTCAAATCCCTCTCAAAATTGTTGAAATTCTGTTGAAGCTTTTAAAATTCTCTCTAGAATTTTCAAAATCCATGTCCACATGTTTACAATTTCACGTCAAAAAATGGCTAAAATTCCAGTTGAAATTTTTTCAAAGTCCTTAAAAATTTTCCAATTTTTGTCCCAATTCTTCCCATTCCCATTGAAACTTTTCAAATCCCTCTCAAAATTGTTGAAATTCTCTTGAAGCTTTTAAAATTCTCTCTAGAATTTTCAAAATCCATGTCCAACATGTTTACAATTTCACGTCAAAAAATGGCTAAAATTCCAGTTGAAATTTTTTCAAAGTCCCTTAAAAATTTTCCAATTTTTGTCCCAATTCTTCCCATTCCCATTGAAACTTTTCAATCCCCTCTCAAAATTGTTGAAATTCTCTTGAAGCTTTTAAAATTCTCTCTAGAATTTTCAAAATCCATGTCCACATGTTTACAATTTCACGTAAAAAAAATGCTAAAATTCCAGTTGAAATTTTTTCAAAGTCCCTTAAAAATTTTCCCAATTTTTGTCCCAATTCTTCCCATTCCCATTGAAACTTTTCAAATCCCTCCTCAAAATTGTTGAAATTCTCTTGAAGCTTTTAAAATTCTCTCTAGAATTTTCAAAATCCATGTTTCACATGTTTACAATTTCACATAAAAAAATGGCTAAAATTCCAGTTGAAATTTTTTCAAAGTCCCTTCAAAATTTTTCCAATTTTTGTGTCCAATTCTTCCCATTCCCATTGAAACTTTTCAAATCACTCTCAAAATTGTTGAAATTCTCTTGAAGCTTTAAAAATTCTCTCTAGAATTTTCAAAATCCATGTCCACATGTTTACAATTTCACGTCAAAAAATGGCTAAAATTCCAGTTGAAATTTTTTCAAAGTCCCTTAAAAATTTTCCAATTTTTGTCCCAATTCTTCCCATTCCCATTGAAACTTTTCAAATCCCTCTCAAAATTGTTGAAATTCTCTTAGAAGCTTTGAAAATTCTCTCTAGAATTTTCAAAAATCCATGTCCACATGTTTACAATTTCACATAAAAAAATGGCTAAAATTCCAGTTGAAATTTTTTCAAAGTCCCTGAAAAATTTTCCAATTTTTGTCCCAATTCTTCCCATTCCCATTGAAACTTTTCAAATCCCTCTCAAAATTGTTGAAATTCTCTTGAAGCTTTTAAAATTCTCTCTAGAATTTTCAAAATCCATGTCCACATGTTTACAATTTCACGTCAAAAAATGGCTAAAATTCCAGTTGAAATTTTTTCAAAGTCCCTTAAAAATTTTCCAATTTTTGTCCCAATTCTTCCCATTC
>NW_028117053.1:0-39836 GCF_964273445.1 Streptopelia decaocto
ACTTTTCAAATCCCTCTCAAAATTGTTGAAATTCTCTTGAAGCTTTTAAAATTCTCTCTAGAATTTTCAAAATCCATGTCCACATGTTTACAATTTCACGTCAAAAAATGGCTAAAATTCCGTTGAAATGTTTTCAAAGTCCCTTCAAAATTTTCCAATTTTTGTCCCAATTCTTCCCATTCCCATTGAAACTTTTCAAATCCCTCTCAAATTGTTGAAATTCTCTTGAAGCTTTTAAAATTCTCTCTAGAATTTTCAAAATCCATGTCCACATGTTTACAATTTCACGTCAAAAATGGCTAAAATTCCAGTTGAAATTTTTTCAAAGTCCCTTCAAAATTTCCAATTTTTGTCCCAATTCTTCCCATTCCCATTGAAACTTTTCAAATCCCTCTCAAAATTGTTGAAATTCTCTTGAAGCTTTTAAAATTCTCTCTAGAATTTTCAAAATCCATGTCCACATGTTTACAATTTCACGACAAAAAATGGCTAAAATTCCAGTTGAAATTTTTTCAAAGTCCCTTAAAATTTTCCAATTTTTGTCCCAATTCTTCCCATTCCCATTGAAACTTTTCAAATCCCTCTCAAAAATTGTTGAAATTCTGTTGAAGCTTTTAAAATTCTCTCCAGAATTTTCAAAATCCATGTCCACATGTTTACAATTTCACGTCAAAAAATGGCTAAAATTCCCGTTGAAATTTTTTCAAAGTCCCTTAAAAATTTTCCAATTTTTGTCCCAATTCTTCCCATTCCCATTGAAACTTTTCAAATCCCTCTCAACATTGTTGAAATTCTCTTGAAGCTTTTAAAATTCTCTCTAGAATTTTCAAAATCCATGTCCACATGTTTACAATTTCACGTCAAAAAATGGCTAAAATTCCAGTTGAAATTTTTTCAAAGTCCCTTAAAAATTTTTCCAATTTTTGTCCCAATTCTTCCCATTCCCATTGAAACTTTTCAAATCCCTCTCAAAATTGTTGAAATTCTGTTGAAGCTTTTAAAATTCTCTCCAGAATTTTCAAAATCCATGTCCACATGTTTACAATTTCACGTCAAAAAATGGCTAAAATTCCAGTTGAAATTTTGTCAAAGTCCCTTAAAAATTTTCCAATTTTTGTCCCAATTCTTCCCATTCCCATTGAAACTTTTCAAATCCCTCTCAACATTGTTGAAATTCTCTTGAAGCTTTTAAAATTCTCTCTAGAATTTTCAAAATCCATGTCCACATGTTTACAATTTCACGTCAAAAAATGGCTAAAATTCCAGTTGAAATTTTTTCAAAGTCCCTTCAAAATTTTCCAATTTTTGTCCCAATTCTTCCCATTCCCATTGAAACTTTTCAAATCCCTCTCAAAATTGTTGAAATTCTCTTGAAGCTTTTAAAATTCTCTCTAGAATTTTCAAAATCCATGTCCACATGTTTACAATTTCACGTCAAAAATGGCTAAAATTCCAGTTGAAATTTTTCAAAGTCCCTTAAAAATTTTCCAATTTTTGTCCCAATTCTTCCCATTCCCATTGAAACTTTTCAAATCCCTCTCAAAATTGTTGAAATTCTGTTGAAGCTTTTAAAATTCTCTCCAGAATTTTCAAAATCCATGTCCACATGTTTACAATTTCACGTCAAAAAATGGCTAAAATTCCAGTTGAAATTTTGTCAAAGTCCCTTAAAAATTTCCAATTTTTGTCCCAATTCTTCCCATTCCCATTGAAACTTTTCAAATCCCTCTCCAAATTGTTGAAATTCTCTTGAAGCTTTTAAAATTCTCTCTAGAATTTTCAAAATCCATGTCCACATGTTTACAATTTCACGTCAAAAAATGGCTAAAATTCCCGTTGAAATTTTTTCAAAGTCCCTTAAAAATTTTCCAATTTTTGTCCCAATTCTTCCCATTCCCATTGAAACTTTTCAAATCCCTCTCAAAATTGTTGAAATTCTCTTGAAGCTTTTAAAATTCTCTCTAGAATTTTCAAAATCCATGTCCACATGTTTACAATTTCACGTCAAAAAATGGCTAAAATTCCAGTTGAAATTTTGTCAAAGTCCCTTAAAAATTTTCCAATTTTTGTCCCAATTCTTCCCATTCCCATTGAAACTTTTCAAATCCCTCTCCAAATTGTTGAAATTCTCTTGAAGCTTTTAAAATTCTCTCTAGAATTTTCAAAATCCATGTCCACACGTTTACAATTTCACGTCAAAAAATGGCTAAAATTCCAGTTGAAATTTTTTCAAAGTCCCTTCAAAATTTTCCAATTTTTGTCCCAATTCTTCCCATTCCCATTGAAACTTTTCAAATCCCTCTCCAAATTGTTGAAATTCTCTTGAAGCTTTTAAAATTCTCTCTAGAATTTTCAAAATCCATGTCCACATGTTTACAATTTCATGTCAAAAAATGGCTAAAATTCCAGTTGAAATTTTTTCAAAGTCCCTTAAAAATTTTCCAATTTTTGTCCCAATTCTTCCCATTCCCATTGAAACTTTTCAAATCCCTCTCCAAATTGTTGAAATTCTCTTGAAGCTTTTAAAATTCTCTCTAGAATTTTCAAAATCCATGTCCACATGTTTACAATTTCACGACAAAAAATGGCTAAAATTCCAGTTGAAATTTTTTCAAAGTCCCTTAAAAATTTTCCAATTTTTGTCCCAATTCTTCCCATTCCCATTGAAACTTTTCAAATCCCTCTCAACATTGTTGAAATTCTCTTGAGGCTTTTAAAATTCTCTCTAGAATTTTCAAAATCCATGTCCACACGTTTACAATTTCACGTCAAAAAATGGCTAAAATTCCAGTTGAAATTTTTTCAAAGTCCCTTCAAAATTTTCCAATTTTTGTCCCAATTCTTCCCATTCCCATTGAAACTTTTCAAATCCCTCTCAAAATGGTTGAAATTCTCTTGAAGCTTTTAAAATTCTCTCTAGAATTTTCAAAATCCATGTCCACATGTTTACAATTTCACGTCAAAAAATGGCTAAAATTCCAGTTGAAATTTTTTCAAAGTCCCTTAAAAATTTTCCAATTTTTGTACCAATTCTTCCCATTCCCATTGAAACTTTTCAAATCCCTCTCAAAATTGTTGAAATTCTGTTGAAGCTTTTAAAATTCTCTCCAGAATTTTCAAAATCCATGTCCACATTTTACAATTTCACGTCAAAAAATGGCTAAAATTCCCGTTGAAATTTTTTCAAAGTCCCTTAAAAATTTTCCAATTTTTGTCCCAATTCTTCCCATTCCCATTGAAACTTTTCAAATCCCTCTCAAAATTGTTGAAATTCTCTTGAAGCTTTTAAAATTCTCTCTAGAATTTTCAAAATCCATGTCCACATGTTTACAATTTCACGTCAAAAAATGGCTAAAATTCCAGTTGAAATTTTTTCAAAGTCCCTTAAAAATTTTCCAATTTTTGTCCCAATTCTTCCCATTCCCATTGAAACTTTTCAAATCCCTCTCAAAATTGTTGACATTCTGTTGAAGCTTTTAAAATTCTCTCCAGAATTTTCAAAATCCATGTCCACATGTTTACAATTTCACGTCAAAAAATGGCTAAAATTCCCGTTGAAATTTTTTCAAAGTCCCTTAAAAATTTTCCAATTTTTGTCCCAATTCTTCCCATTCCCATTGAAACTTTTCAAATCCCTCTCCAAATTGTTGAAATTCTCTTGAAGCTTTTAAAATTCTCTCTAGAATTTTCAAAATCCATGTCCACATGTTTACAATTTCACGTCAAAAAATGGCTAAAATTCCAGTGGAAATTTTTTCAAAGTCCCTGAAAAATTTTCCAATTTTTGTCCCAATTCTTCCCATTCCCATTGAAACTTTTCAAATCCCTCTCAACATTGTTGAAATTCTCTTGAAGCTTTTAAAATTCTCTCTAGAATTTTCAAAATCCATGTCCACATGTTTACAATTTCACGTCAAAAAATGGCTAAAATTCCAGTTGAAATTTTGTCAAAGTCCCTTAAAAATTTTCCAATTTTTGTCCCAATTCTTCCCATTCCCATTGAAACTTTTCAAATCCCTCTCCAAATTGTTGAAATTCTCTTGAAGCTTTTAAAATTCTCTCTAGAATTTTCAAAATCCATGTCCACATGTTTACAATTTCACGTCAAAAAATGTCTAAAATTCCAGTTGAAATTTTTTCAAAGTCCCTTAAAAATTTTCCAATTTTTGTCCCAATTCTTCCCATTCCCATTGAAACTTTTCAAATCCCTCTCCAAATTGTTGAAATTCTCTTGAAGCTTTTAAAATTCTCTCTAGAATTTTCAAAATCCATGTCCACACGTTTACAATTTCACGTCAAAAAATGGCTAAAATTCCAGTGGAAATTTTTTCAAAGTCCCTTAAAAATTTTCCAATTTTTGTCCCAATTCTTCCCATTCCCATTGAAACTTTTCAAATCCCTCTCAAAATTGTTGAAATTCTGTTGAAGCTTTTAAAATTCTCTCCAGAATTTTCAAAATCCATGTCCACATGTTTACAATTTCACGTCAAAAAATGGCTAAAATTCCCGTTGAAATTTTTTCAAAGTCCCTTAAAAATTTTCCAATTTTTGTCCCAATTCTTCCCATTCCCATTGAAACTTTTCAAATCCCTCTCAAAATTGTTGAAATTCTCTTGAAGCTTTTAAAATTCTCTCTAGAATTTTCAAAATCCATGTCCACATGTTTACAATTTCACGTCAAAAAATGGCTAAAATTCCAGTTGAAATTTTTTCAAAGTCCCTTAAAAATTTTCCAATTTTTGTCCCAATTCTTCCCATTCCCATTGAAACTTTTCAAATCCCTCTCCAAATTGTTGAAATTCTCTTGAAGCTTTTAAAATTCTCTCTAGAATTTTCAAAATCCATGTCCACATGTTTACAATTTCACGTCAAAAAATGGCTAAAATTCCAGTTGAAAATTTTGTCAAAGTCCCTTAAAAATTTTCCAATTTTTGTCCCAATTCTTCCCATTCCCATTGAAACTTTTCAAATCCCTCTCCAAATTGTTGAAATTCTGTTGAAGCTTTTAAAATTCTCTCTAGAATTTTCAAAATCCATGTCCACACGTTTACAATTTCACGTCAAAAAATGGCTAAAATTCCAGTGGAAATTTTTTCAAAGTCCCTTAAAAATTTTCCAATTTTTGTCCCAATTCTTCCCATTCCCATTGAAACTTTTCAAATCCCTCTCAAAATTGTTGAAATTCTGTTGAAGCTTTTAAAATTCTCTCCAGAATTTTCAAAATCCATGTCCACATGTTTACAATTTCACGTCAAAAAATGGCTAAAATTCCCGTTGAAATTTTTTCAAAGTCCCTTAAAAATTTTCCAATTTTTGTCCCAATTCTTCCCATTCCCATTGAAACTTTTCAAATCCCTCTCAAATTGTTGAAATTCTCTTGAAGCTTTTAAAATTCTCTCTAGAATTTTCAAAATCCATGTCCACATGTTTACAATTTCACGTCAAAAAATGGCTAAAATTCCAGTTGAAATTTTTTCAAAGTCCCTTAAAAATTTTCCAATTTTTGTCCCAATTCTTCCCATTCCCATTGAAACTTTTCAAATCCCTCTCCAAATTGTTGAAATTCTCTTGAAGCTTTTAAAATTCTCTCTAGAATTTCAAAATCCATGTCCACATGTTTACAATTTCACGTCAAAAAATGGCTAAAATTCCAGTTGAAATTTTGTCAAAGTCCCTTAAAAATTTTCCAATTTTTGTCCCAATTCTTCCCATTCCCATTGAAACTTTTCAAATCCCTCTCCAAATTGTTGAAATTCTGTTGAAGCTTTTAAAATTCTCTCTAGAATTTTCAAAATCCATGTCCACATGTTTACAATTTCACGTCAAAAAATGGCTAAAATTCCAGTTGAAATTTTTTCAAAGTCCCTTAAAAATTTTCCAATTTTTGTCCCAATTCTTCCCATTCCCATTGAAACTTTTCAAATCCCTCTCAAAATTGTTGAAATTCTGTTGAAGCTTTTAAAATTCTCTCCAGAATTTTCAAAATCCATGTCCACATGTTTACAATTTCACGTCAAAAAATGGCTAAAATTCCCGTTGAAATTTTTTCAAAGTCCCTTAAAAATTTTCCAATTTTTGTCCCAATTCTTCCCATTCCCATTGAAACTTTTCAAATCCCTCTCAAAATTGTTGAAATTCTCTTGAAGCTTTTAAAATTCTCTCTAGAATTTTCAAAATCCATGTCCACATGTTTACAATTTCACGTCAAAAAATGGCTAAAATTCCAGTTGAAATTTTTTCAAAGTCCCTTAAAAATTTTCCAATTTTTGTCCCAATTCTTCCCATTCCCATTGAAACTTTTCAAATCCCTCTCCAAATTGTTGAAATTCTCTTGAAGCTTTTAAAATTCTCTCTAGAATTTTCAAAATCCATGTCCACATGTTTACAATTTCACGTCAAAAAATGGCTAAAATTCCAGTTGAAATTTTTTCAAAGTCCCTTAAAAATTTTCCAATTTTTGTCCCAATTCTTCCCATTCCCATTGAAACTTTTCAAATCCCTCTCAAAATTGTTGAAATTCTCTTGAAGCTTTTAAAATTCTCTCTAGAATTTTCAAAATCCATGTCCACATGTTTACAATTTCACGTCAAAAAATGGCTAAAATTCCCGTTGAAATGTTTTCAAAGTCCCTTCAAAATTTTCCAATTTTTGTCCCAATTCTTCCCATTCCCATTGAAACTTTTCAAATCCCTCTCAAAATTGTTGAAATTCTCTTGAAGCTTTTAAAATTCTCTCTAGAATTTTCAAAATCCATGTCCACATGTTTACAATTTCACGTCAAAAAATGGCTAAAATTCCAGTTGAATTTTTTCAAAGTCCCTTCAAAATTTTCCAATTTTTGTCCCAATTCTTCCCATTCCCATTGAAACTTTTCAAATCCCTCTCCAAATTGTTGAAATTCTCTTGAAGCTTTTAAAATTCTCTCTAGAATTTTCAAAATCCATGTCCACATGTTTACAATTTCACGACAAAAAATGGCTAAAATTCCAGTTGAAATTTTTTCAAAGTCCCTTAAAAATTTTCCGATTTTTGTCCCAATTCTTCCCATTCCCATTGAAACTTTTCAAATCCCTCTCAAAATTGTTGAAATTCTGTTGAAGCTTTTAAAATTCTCTCCAGAATTTTCAAAATCCATGTCCACATGTTTACAATTTCACGTCAAAAAATGGCTAAAATTCCCGTTGAAATTTTTTCAAAGTCCCTTAAAAATTTTCCAATTTTTGTCCCAATTCTTCCCATTCCCATTGAAACTTTTCAAATCCCTCTCAACATTGTTGAAATTCTCTTGAAGCTTTTAAATTCTCTCTAGAATTTTCAAAATCCATGTCCACATGTTTACAATTTCACGTCAAAAAATGGCTAAAATTCCAGTTGAAATTTTTTCAAAGTCCCTTAAAAATTTCCAATTTTTGTCCCAATTCTTCCCATTCCCATTGAAACTTTTCAAATCCCTCTCAAAATTGTTGAAATTCTGTTGAAGCTTTTAAAATTCTCTCCAGAATTTTCAAAATCCATGTCCACATGTTTACAATTTCACGTCAAAAAATGGCTAAAATTCCAGTTGAAATTTTGTCAAAGTCCCTTAAAAATTTTCCAATTTTTGTCCCAATTCTTCCCATTCCCATTGAAACTTTTCAAATCCTCTCAAAATTGTTGAAATTCTCTTGAAGCTTTTAAAATTCTCTCTAGAATTTTCAAAATCCATGTCCACATGTTTACAATTTCACGTCAAAAAATGGCTAAAATTCCAGTTGAAATTTTTTCAAAGTCCCTTAAAAATTTTCCAATTTTTGTCCCAATTCTTCCCATTCCCATTGAAACTTTTCAAATCCCTCTCAAAATTGTTGAAATTCTGTTGAAGCTTTTAAAATTCTCTCCAGAATTTTCAAAATCCATGTCCACATGTTTACAATTTCACGTCAAAAAATGGCTAAAATTCCAGTTGAAATTTTGTCAAAGTCCCTTAAAAATTTTCCAATTTTTGTCCCAATTCTTCCCATTCCCATTGAAACTTTTCAAATCCCTCTCCAAATTGTTGAAATTCTCTTGAAGCTTTTAAAATTCTCTCTAGAATTTTCAAAATCCATGTCCACATGTTTACAATTTCACGTCAAAAAATGGCTAAAATTCCCGTTGAAATTTTTTCAAAGTCCCTGAAAAATTTTCCAATTTTTGTCCCAATTCTTCCCATTCCCATTGAAACTTTTCAAATCCCTCTCCAAATTGTTGAAATTCTCTTGAAGCTTTTAAAATTCTCTCTAGAATTTTCAAAATCCATGTCCACATGTTTACAATTTCACGTCAAAAAATGGCTAAAATTCCAGTTGAAATTTTGTCAAAGTCCCTTAAAAATTTTCCAATTTTTGTCCCAATTCTTCCCATTCCCATTGAAACTTTTCAAATCCCTCTCCAAATTGTTGAAATTCTCTTGAAGCTTTTAAAATTCTCTCTAGAATTTTCAAAATCCATGTCCACACGTTTACAATTTCACGTCAAAAAATGGCTAAAATTCCAGTTGAAATTTTTTCAAAGTCCCTTCAAAATTTTCCAATTTTTGTCCCAATTCTTCCCATTCCCATTGAAACTTTTCAAATCCCTCTCCAAATTGTTGAAATTCTCTTGAAGCTTTTAAAATTCTCTCTAGAATTTTCAAAATCCATGTCCACATGTTTACAATTTCATGTCAAAAAATGGCTAAAATTCCAGTTGAAATTTTTTCAAAGTCCCTTAAAAATTTTCCAATTTTTGTCCCAATTCTTCCCATTCCCATTGAAACTTTTCAAATCCCTCTCCAAATTGTTGAAATTCTCTTGAAGCTTTTAAAATTCTCTCTAGAATTTTCAAAATCCATGTCCACATGTTTACAATTTCACGACAAAAAATGGCTAAAATTCCAGTTGAAATTTTTTCAAAGTCCCTTAAAAATTTTCCAATTTTTGTCCCAATTCTTCCCATTCCCATTGAAACTTTTCAAATCCCTCTCAACATTGTTGAAATTCTCTTGAGGCTTTTAAAATTCTCTCTAGAATTTTCAAAATCCATGTCCACACGTTTACAATTTCACGTCAAAAAATGGCTAAAATTCCAGTTGAAATTTTTTCAAAGTCCCTTCAAAATTTTCCAATTTTTGTCCCAATTCTTCCCATTCCCATTGAAACTTTTCAAATCCCTCTCAAAATGGTTGAAATTCTCTTGAAGCTTTTAAAATTCTCTCTAGAATTTTCAAAATCCATGTCCACATGTTTACAATTTCACGTCAAAAAATGGCTAAAATTCCCGTTGAAATGTTTTCAAAGTCCCTTCAAAATTTTCCAATTTTTGTCCCAATTCTTCCCATTCCCATTGAAACTTTTCAAATCCCTCTCAAAATTGTTGAAATTCTGTTGAAGCTTTTAAAATTCTCTCCAGAATTTTCAAAATCCATGTCCACATTTTTACAATTTCACATCAAAAAATGGCTAAAATTCCCGTTGAAATTTTTTCAAAGTCCCTTAAAAATTTTCCAATTTTTGTCCCAATTCTTCCCATTCCCATTGAAACTTTTCAAATCCCTCTCAAAATTGTTGAAATTCTCTTGAAGCTTTTAAAATTCTCTCTAGAATTTTCAAAATCCATGTCCACATGTTTACAATTTCACGTCAAAAAATGGCTAAAATTCCAGTTGAAATTTTTTCAAAGTCCCTTAAAAATTTTCCAATTTTTGTCCCAATTCTTCCCATTCCCATTGAAACTTTTCAAATCCCTCTCAAAATTGTTGACATTCTGTTGAAGCTTTTAAAATTCTCTCCAGAATTTTCAAAATCCATGTCCACATGTTTACAATTTCACGTCAAAAAATGGCTAAAATTCCCGTTGAAATTTTTTCAAAGTCCCTTAAAAGTTTTCCAATTTTTGTCCCAATTCTTCCCATTCCCATTGAAACTTTTCAAATCCCTCTCCAAATTGTTGAAATTCTCTTGAAGCTTTTAAAATTCTCTCTAGAATTTTCAAAATCCATGTCCACATGTTTACAATTTCACGTCAAAAAATGGCTAAAATTCCAGTTGAAATTTTGTCAAAGTCCCTTAAAAATTTTCCAATTTTTGTCCCAATTCTTCCCATTCCCATTGAAACTTTTCAAATCCCTCTCAAAATTGTTGAAATTCTCTTGAAGCTTTTAAAATTCTCTCTAGAATTTTCAAAATCCATGTCCACATGTTTACAATTTCACGTCAAAAAATGGCTAAAATTCCAGTGGAAATTTTTTCAAAGTCCCTTAAAAATTTTCCAATTTTTGTCCCAATTCTTCCCATTCCCATTGAAACTTTTCAAATCCCTCTCAAAATTGTTGAAATTCTCTTGAAGCTTTTAAAATTCTCTCTAGAATTTTCAAAATCCATGTCCACATGTTTACAATTTCACATAAAAAAATGGCTAAAATTCCAGTTGAAATTTTTTCAAAGTCCCTTAAAAATTTTCCAATTTTTGTCCCAATTCTTCCCATTCCCATTGAAACTTTTCAAATCCCTCTCAACATTGTTGAAATTCTCTTGAAGCTTTTAAAATTCTCTCTAGAATTTTCAAAATCCATGTCCACACGTTTACAATTTCACATAAAAAAATGGCTAAAATTCCAGTTGAAATTTTTTCAAAGTCCCTTAAAAATTTTCCAATTTTTGTCCCAATTCTTCCCATTCCCATTGAAACTTTTCAAATCCCTCTCAAAATGGTTGAAATTCTCTTGAAGCTTTTAAAATTCTCTCTAGAATTTTCAAAATCCATGTCCACATGTTTACAATTTCACGTCAAAAAATGGCTAAAATTCCAGTTGAAATTTTTTCAAAGTCCCTTAAAAATTTTCCAATTTTTGTCCCAATTCTTCCCATTCCCATTGAAACTTTTCAAATCCCTCTCAAAATTGTTGAAATTCTCTTGAAGCTTTTAAAATTCTCTCTAGAATTTTCAAAATCCATGTCCACATGTTTACAATTTCACGACAAAAAATGGCTAAAATTCCAGTTGAAATTTTTTCAAAGTCCCTTAAAAATTTTCCAATTTTTGTCCCAATTCTTCCCATTCCCATTGAAACTTTTCAAATCCCTCTCAAAATTGTTGAAATTCTCTTGAAGCTTTTAAAATTCTCTCTAGAATTTTCAAAATCCATGTCCACACGTTTACAATTTCACGTCAAAAAATGGCTAAAATTCCAGTTGAAATTTTTTCAAAGTCCCTTCAAAATTTTCCAATTTTTGTCCCAATTCTTCCCATTCCCATTGAAACTTTTCAAATCCCTCTCAAAATTGTTGAAATTCTCTTGAAGCTTTTAAAATTCTCTCTAGAATTTTCAAAATCCATGTCCACATGTTTACAATTTCACGTCAAAAAATGGCTAAAATTCCAGTTGAAATTTTTTCAAAGTCCCTTAAAAATTTTCCAATTTTTGTCCCAATTCTTCCCATTCCCATTGAAACTTTTCAAATCCCTCTCAAAATTGTTGAAATTCTGTTGAAGCTTTTAAAATTCTCTCCAGAATTTTCAAAATCCATGTCCACATGTTTACAATTTCACGTCAAAAAATGGCTAAAATTCCAGTTGAAATTTTGTCAAAGTCCCTTAAAAATTTTCCAATTTTTGTCCCAATTCTTCCCATTCCCATTGAAACTTTTCAAATCCCTCTCAAAATTGTTGAAATTCTCTTGAAGCTTTTAAAATTCTCTCTAGAATTTTCAAAATCCATGTCCACATGTTTACAATTTCATGGAAAAAAATGGCTAAAATTCCAGTTGAAATGTTTTCAAAGTCCCTTAAAAATTTTCCAATTTTTGTCCCAATTCTTCCCATTCCCATTGAAACTTTTCAAATCCCTCTCAAAATTGTTGAAATTCTCTTGAAGCTTTTAAAATTCTCTCTAGAATTTTCAAAATCCATGTCCACATGTTTACAATTTCACGTCAAAAAATGGCTAAAATTCCAGTTGAAATTTTTTCAAAGTCCCTTCAAAATTTTCCAATTTTTGTCCCAATTCTTCCCATTCCCATTGAAACTTTTCAAATCCCTCTCAACATTGTTGAAATTCTCTTGAAGCTTTTAAAATTCTCTCTAGAATTTTCAAAATCCATGTCCACACGTTTACAATTTCACGTCAAAAAATGGCTAAAATTCCAGTTGAAATTTTTTTAAAGTCCCTTCAAAATTTTCCAATTTTTGTCCCAATTCTTCCCATTCCCATTGAAACTTTTCAAATCCCTCTCCAAATTGTTGAAATTCTCTTGAAGCTTTTAAAATTCTCTCTAGAATTTTCAAAATCCATGTCCACATGTTTACAATTTCGCGACAAAAAATGGCTAAAATTCCAGTGGAAATTTTTTCAAAGTCCCTTCAAAATTTTCCAATTTTTGTCCCAATTCTTCCCATTCCCATTGAAACTTTTCAAATCCCTCTCCAAATGGTTGAAATTCTCTTGAAGCTTTTAAAATTCTCTCTAGAATTTTCAAAATCCATGTCCACATGTTTACAATTTCACGTCAAAAAATGGCTAAAATTCCAGTTGAAATTTTGTCAAAGTCCCTTCAAAATTTTCCAATTTTTGTCCCAATTCTTCCCATTCCCATTGAAACTTTTCAAATCCCTCTCAAAATTGTTGAAATTCTCTTGAAGCTTTTAAAATTCTCTCTAGAATTTTCAAAATCCATGTCCACATGTTTACAATTTCATGTCAAAAAATGGCTAAAATTCCAGTTGAAATTTTTTCAAAGTCCCTTAAAAATTTTCCAATTTTTGTCCCAATTCTTCCCATTCCCATTGAAACTTTTCAAATCCCTCTCAAAATTGTTGAAATTCTCTTGAAGCTTTTAAAATTCTCTCTAGAATTTTCAAAATCCATGTCCACATGTTTACAATTTCACATAAAAAAATGGCTAAAATTCCAGTTGAAATTTTTTCAAAGTCCCTTAAAAATTTTCCAATTTTTGTCCCAATTCTTCCCATTCCCATTGAAACTTTTCAAATCCCTCTCAACATTGTTGAAATTCTCTTGAAGCTTTTAAAATTCTCTCTAGAATTTTCAAAATCCATGTCCACACGTTTACAATTTCACATAAAAAAATGGCTAAAATTCCAGTTGAAATGTTTTCAAAGTCCCTTAAAAATTTTCCAATTTTTGTCCCAATTCTTCCCATTCCCATTGAAACTTTTCAAATCCCTCTCAAAATGGTTGAAATTCTCTTGAAGCTTTTAAAATTCTCTCTAGAATTTTCAAAATCCATGTCCACATGTTTACAATTTCACGTCAAAAAATGGCTAAAATTCCAGTTGAAATTTTTTCAAAGTCCCTTAAAAATTTTCCAATTTTTGTCCCAATTCTTCCCATTCCCATTGAAACTTTTCAAATCCCTCTCAAAATTGTTGAAATTCTCTTGAAGCTTTTAAAATTCTCTCTAGAATTTTCAAAATCCATGTCCACATGTTTACAATTTCACGTCAAAAAATGGCTAAAATTCCAGTTGAAATTTTGTCAAAGTCCCTTCAAAATTTTCCAATTTTTGTCCCAATTCTTCCCATTCCCATTGAAACTTTTCAAATCCCTCTCAACATTGTTGAAATTCTCTTGAAGCTTTTAAAATTCTCTCTAGAATTTTCAAAATCCATGTCCACATGTTTACAATTTCACGTCAAAAAATGGCTACAATTCCAGTTGAAATTTTTTCAAAGTCCCTTCAAAATTTTCCAATTTTTGTCCCAATTCTTCCCATTCCCATTGAAACTTTTCAAATCCCTCTCAAAATTGTTGAAATTCTCTTGAAGCTTTTAAAATTCTCTCTAGAATTTTCAAAATCCATGTCCACATGTTTACAATTTCACGTCAAAAAATGGCTAAAATTCCAGTTGAAATTTTTTCAAAGTCCCTTCAAAATTTTCCAATTTTTGTCCCAATTCTTCCCATTCCCATTGAAACTTTTCAAATCCCTCTCAAAATTGTTGAAATTCTCTTGAAGCTTTTAAAATTCTCTCCAGAATTTTCAAAATCCATGTCCACATGTTTACAATTTCACGTCAAAAAATGGCTAAAATTCCCGTTGAAATTTTTTCAAAGTCCCTTCAAAATTTTCCAATTTTTGTCCCAATTCTTCCCATTCCCATTGAAACTTTTCAAATCCCTCTCAAAATTGTTGAAATTCTCTTGAAGCTTTTAAAATTCTCTCTAGAATTTTCAAAATCCATGTCCACACGTTTACAATTTCACGTCAAAAAATGGCTAAAATTCCCCTTGAAATTTTTTCAAAGTCCCTTCAAAATTTTCCAATTTTTGTCCCAATTCTTCCCATTCCCATTGAAACTTTTCAAATCCCTCTCAAAATTGTTGAAATTCTGCTGAAGCTTTTAAAATTCTCTCTAGAATTTTCAAAATCCATGTCCACATGTTTACAATTTCACGACAAAAAATGGCTAAAATTCCAGTGGAAATTTTTTCAAAGTCCCTTAAAAATTTTCCAATTTTTGTCCCAATTCTTCCCATTCCCATTGAAACTTTTCAAATCCCTCTCAAAATTGTTGAAATTCTCTTGAAGCTTTTAAAATTCTCTCTAGAATTTTCAAAATCCATGTCCACATGTTTACAATTTCACGTCAAAAAATGGCTAAAATTCCAGTTGAAATTTTTTCAAAGTCCCTTAAAAATTTTCCAATTTTTGTCCCAATTCTTCCCATTCCCATTGAAACTTTTCAAATCCCTCTCAAAATTGTTGAAATTCTCTTGAAGCTTTTAAAATTCTCTCTAGAATTTTCAAAATCCATGTCCACATGTTTACAATTTCACGTCAAAAAATGGCTAAAATTCCAGTTGAAATTTTGTCAAAGTCCCTTCAAAATTTTCCAATTTTTGTCCCAATTCTTCCCATTCCCATTGAAACTTTTCAAATCCCTCTCAAAATTGTTGAAATTCTCTTGAAGCTTTTAAAATTCTCTCTAGAATTTTCAAAATCCATGTCCACAGGTTTACAATTTCACGTCAAAAAATGGCTAAAATTCCAGTTGAAATTTTTTCAAAGTCCCTTAAAAATTTTCCAATTTTTGTCCCAATTCTTCCCATTCCCATTGAAACTTTTCAAATCCCTCTCAACATTGTTGAAATTCTCTTGAAGCTTTTAAAATTCTCTCTAGAATTTTCAAAATCCATGTCCACACGTTTACAATTTCACGTCAAAAAATGGCTAAAATTCCAGTGGAAATTTTTTCAAAGTCCCTTCAAAATTTTCCAATTTTTGTCCCAATTCTTCCCATTCCCATTGAAACTTTTCAAATCCCTCTCCAAATTGTTGAAATTCTCTTGAAGCTTTTAAAATTCTCTCTAGAATTTTCAAAATCCATGTCCACATGTTTACAATTTCGCGACAAAAAATGGCTAAAATTCCAGTTGAAATTTTTTCAAAGTCCCTTCAAAATTTTCCAATTTTTGTCCCAATTCTTCCCATTCCCATTGAAACTTTTCAAATCCCTCTCCAACATTGTTGAAATTCTCTTGAAGCTTTTAAAATTCTCTCTAGAATTTTCAAAATCCATGTCCACATGTTTACAATTTCGCGACAAAAAATGGCTAAAATTCCAGTTGAAATGTTTTCAAAGTCCCTTAAAAATTTTCCAATTTTTGTCCCAATTCTTCCCATTCCCATTGAAACTTTTCAAATCCCTCTCAAAATTGTTGAAATTCTCTTGAAGCTTTTAAAATTCTCTCTAGAATTTTCAAAATCCATGTCCACATGTTTACAATTTCACGTCAAAAAATGGCTAAAATTCCAGTTGAAATTTTTTCAAAGTCCCTTCAAAATTTTCCAATTTTTGTCCCAATTCTTCCCATTCCCATTGAAACTTTTCAAATCCCTCTCAAAATTGTTGAAATTCTCTTGAAGCTTTTAAAATTCTCTCCAGAATTTTCAAAATCCATGTCCACATGTTTACAATTTCACGTCAAAAAATGGCTAAAATTCCCGTTGAAATTTTTTCAAAGTCCCTTCAAAATTTTCCAATTTTTGTCCCAATTCTTCCCATTCCCATTGAAACTTTTCAAATCCCTCTCAAAATTGTTGAAATTCTCTTGAAGCTTTTAAAATTCTCTCTAGAATTTTCAAAATCCATGTCCACACGTTTACAATTTCACGTCAAAAAATGGCTAAAATTCCCCTTGAAATTTTTTCAAAGTCCCTTCAAAATTTTCCAATTTTTGTCCCAATTCTTCCCATTCCCATTGAAACTTTTCAAATCCCTCTCAAAATTGTTGAAATTCTGCTGAAGCTTTTAAAATTCTCTCTAGAATTTTCAAAATCCATGTCCACATGTTTACAATTTCACGACAAAAAATGGCTAAAATTCCAGTGGAAATTTTTTCAAAGTCCCTTAAAAATTTTCCAATTTTTGTCCCAATTCTTCCCATTCCCATTGAAACTTTTCAAATCCCTCTCAAAATTGTTGAAATTCTCTTGAAGCTTTTAAAATTCTCTCTAGAATTTTCAAAATCCATGTCCACATGTTTACAATTTCACGTCAAAAAATGGCTAAAATTCCAGTTGAAATTTTTTCAAAGTCCCTTAAAAATTTTCCAATTTTTGTCCCAATTCTTCCCATTCCCATTGAAACTTTTCAAATCCCTCTCAAAATTGTTGAAATTCTCTTGAAGCTTTTAAAATTCTCTCTAGAATTTTCAAAATCCATGTCCACATGTTTACAATTTCACGTCAAAAAATGGCTAAAATTCCAGTTGAAATTTTGTCAAAGTCCCTTCAAAATTTTCCAATTTTTGTCCCAATTCTTCCCATTCCCATTGAAACTTTTCAAATCCCTCTCAAAATTGTTGAAATTCTCTTGAAGCTTTTAAAATTCTCTCTAGAATTTTCAAAATCCATGTCCACAGGTTTACAATTTCACGTCAAAAAATGGCTAAAATTCCAGTTGAAATTTTTTCAAAGTCCCTTAAAAATTTTCCA
Organism: Streptopelia decaocto; assembly: GCF_964273445.1. Lineage (NCBI taxonomy): Eukaryota > Metazoa > Chordata > Aves > Columbiformes > Columbidae > Streptopelia > Streptopelia decaocto. The sequence continues at coordinate 16,956 of NW_028117053.1, forward strand.
ATTTTTGTCCCAATTCTTCCCATTCCCATTGAAACTTTTCAAATCCCTCTCAACATTGTTGAAATTCTCTTGAAGCTTTTAAAATTCTCTCTAGAATTTTCAAAATCCATGTCCACACGTTTACAATTTCACGTCAAAAAATGGCTAAAATTCCAGTGGAAATTTTTTCAAAGTCCCTTCAAAATTTTCCAATTTTTGTCCCAATTCTTCCCATTCCCATTGAAACTTTTCAAATCCCTCTCCAAATTGTTGAAATTCTCTTGAAGCTTTTAAAATTCTCTCTAGAATTTTCAAAATCCATGTCCACATGTTTACAATTTCACGTCAAAAAATGGCTAAAATTCCAGTTGAAATTTTTTCAAAGTCCCTTCAAAATTTTCCAATTTTTGTCCCAATTCTTCCCATTCCCATTGAAACTTTTCAAATCCCTCTCCAACATTGTTGAAATTCTCTTGAAGCTTTTAAAATTCTCTCTAGAATTTTCAAAATCCATGTCCACATGTTTACAATTTCGCGACAAAAAATGGCTAAAATTCCAGTTGAAATGTTTTCAAAGTCCCTTAAAAATTTTCCAATTTTTGTCCCAATTCTTCCCATTCCCATTGAAACTTTTCAAATCCCTCTCCAAATTGTTGAAATTCTCTTGAAGCTTTTAAAATTCTCTCTAGAATTTTCAAAATCCATGTCCACATGTTTACAATTTCACGTCAAAAAATGGCTAAAATTCCAGTTGAAATTTTTTCAAAGTCCCTTCAAAATTTTCCAATTTTTGTCCCAATTCCTCCCATTCCCATTGAAACTTTTCAAATCCCTCTCAAAATTGTTGAAATTCTCTTGAAGCTTTTAAAATTCTCTCTAGAATTTTCAAAATCCATGTCCACATGTTTACAATTTCACGTCAAAAAATGGCTAAAATTCCAGTTGAAATTTCTTCAAAGTCCCTTAAAAATTTTCCAATTTTTGTCCCAATTCTTCCCATTCCCATTGAAACTTTTCAAATCCCTCTCAAAATTGTTGAAATTCGCTTGGAGTTTTTAAAATTCTCTCTAGAACTTTCAAAATCCATGTCCACATGTTTACAATTTCACGTCAAAAAATGGCTAAAATTCCAGTTGAAATGTTTTCAAAGTCCCTGAAAAATTTTCCAATTTTTGTCCCAATTCTTCCCATTCCCATTGAAACTTTTCAAATCCCTCTCCAAATTGTTGAAATTCTCTTGAAGCTTTTAAAATTCTCTCTAGAATTTTCAAAATCCATGTCCACATGTTTACAATTTCACGTCAAAAAATGGCTAAAATTCCAGTTGAAATTTTTTCAAAGTCCCTTCAAAATTTTCCAATTTTTGTCCCAATTCTTCCCATTCCCATTGAAACTTTTCAGATCCCTCTCAAAATTGTTGAAATTCTCTTGAAGCTTTTAAAATTCTCTCTAGAATTTTCAAAATCCACGTCCACATGTTTACAATTTCACATAAAAAAATGGCTAAAATTCCAGTTGAAATTTTTTCAAAGTCCCTTAAAAATTTTCCAATTTTTGTCCCAATTCTTCCCATTCCCATTGAAACTTTTCAAATCCCTCTCAAAATTGTTGAAATTCTCTTGAAGCTTTTAAAATTCTCTCGAGAATTTTCAAAATCCATGTCCACATGTTTACAATTTCACGTCAAAAAATGGCTAAAATTCCCGTTGAAATTTTTTCAAAGTCCCTTAAAAATTTTCCAATTTTTGTCCCAATTCTTCCCATTCCCATTGAAACTTTTCAAATCCCTCTCAAAATTGTTGAAATTCTCTTGAAGCTTTTAAAATTCTCTCTAGAATTTTCAAAATCCATGTCCACATGTTTACAATTTCACGTCAAAAAATGGCTAAAATTCCAGTTGAAATTTTTTCAAAGTCCCTTCAAAATTTTCCAATTTTTGTCCCAATTCCTCCCATTCCCATTGAAACTTTTCAAATCCCTCTCAAAATTGTTGAAATTCTCTTGAAGCTTTTAAAATTCTCTCTAGAATTTTCAAAATCCATGTCCACATGTTTACAATTTCACGTCAAAAAATGGCTAAAATTCCAGTTGAAATTTCTTCAAAGTCCCTTAAAAATTTTCCAATTTTTGTCCCAATTCTTCCCATTCCCATTGAAACTTTTCAAATCCCTCTCAAAATTGTTGAAATTCGCTTGGAGTTTTTAAAATTCTCTCTAGAACTTTCAAAATCCATGTCCACATGTTTACAATTTCACGTCAAAAAATGGCTAAAATTCCAGTTGAAATGTTTTCAAAGTCCCTGAAAAATTTTCCAATTTTTGTCCCAATTCTTCCCATTCCCATTGAAACTTTTCAAATCCCTCTCAAAATTGTTGAAATTCTCTTGAAGCTTTTAAAATTCTCTCTAGAATTTTCAAAATCCATGTCCACATGTTTACAATTTCACGTCAAAAAATGGCTAAAATTCCAGTTGAAATTTTTTCAAAGTCCCTTCAAAATTTTCCAATTTTTGTCCCAATTCTTCCCATTCCCATTGAAACTTTTCAGATCCCTCTCAAAATTGTTGAAATTCTCTTGAAGCTTTTAAAATTCTCTCTAGAATTTTCAAAATCCACGTCCACATGTTTACAATTTCACATAAAAAAATGGCTAAAATTCCAGTTGAAATTTTTTCAAAGTCCCTTCAAAATTTTCCAATTTTTGTCCCAATTCTTCCCATTCCCATTGAAACTTTTCAAATCCCTCTCAAAATTGTTGAAATTCTCTTGAAGCTTTTAAAATTCTCTCGAGAATTTTCAAAATCCATGTCCACAGGTTTACAATTTCACGTCAAAAAATGGCTAAAATTCCAGTTGAAATGTTTTCAAAGTCCCTTAAAAATTTTCCAATTTTTTGTCCCAATTCTTCCCATTCCCATTGAAACTTTTCAAATCCCTCTCAAAATTGTTGAAATTCTCTTGAAGCTTTTAAAATTCTCTCTAGAATTTTCAAAATCCATGTCCACATGTTTACAATTTCACGGAATAAAATGGCTAAAATTCCAGTTGAAATTTTTTCAAAGTCCCTTAAAAATTTTCCAATTTTTGTCCCTATTCTTCCCATTCCCATTGAAACTTTTCAAATCCCTCTCAAAATTGTTGAAATTCTCTTGAAGCTTTTAAAATTCTCTCTAGAATTTTCAAAATCCATGTCCACAGGTTTACAATTTCACGTCAAAAAATGGCTAAAATTCCAGTTGAAATTTTTTCAAAGTCCCTTAAAAATTTTCCAATTTTTGTCCCAATTCTTCCCATTCCCATTGAAACTTTTCAAATCCTCTCAAAATTGTTGAAATTCTCCTGAAGCTTTTAAAATTCTCTCTAGAATTTTCAAAATCCATGTCCACATGTTCACAATTTCATGTCAAAAAATGGCTAAAATTCCAGTTGAAATTTTTTCAAAGTCCCTGAAAAATTTTCCAATTTTTGTCCCAATTCTTCCCATTCCCATTGAAACTTTTCAAATCCCTCTCAAAATTGTTGAAATTCTCTTGAAGCTTTTAAAATTCTCTCTAGAATTTTCAAAATCCATGTCCACATGTTTACAATTTCACGTCAAAAAATGGCTAAAATTCCCGTTGAAATTTTTTCAAAGTCCCTTCAAAATTTTCCAATTTTTGTCCCAATTCTTCCCATTCCCATTGAAACTTTTCAGATCCCTCTCAAAATTGTTGAAATTCTCTTGAAGCTTTTAAAATTCTCTCTAGAATTTTCAAAATCCACGTCCACATGTTTACAATTTCACGTAAAAAATGGCTAAAATTCAGTTGAAATTTTTTCAAAGTCCCTTCAAAATTTTCCAATTTTGTCCCAATTCTTCCCATTCCCATTGAAACTTTTCAAATCCCTCTCAAAATTGTTGAAATTCTCTTGAAGCTTTTAAAATTCTCTCTAGAATTTTCAAAATCCATGTCCACATGTTTACAATTTCACGTCAAAAAATGGCTAAAATTCCAGTTGAAATTTTTTCAAAGTCCCTTAAAAATTTTCCAATTTTTGTCCCAATTCTTCCCATTCCCATTGAAACTTTTCAAATCCCTCTCAACATTGTTGAAATTCTCTTGAAGCTTTTAAAATTCTCTCTAGAATTTTCAAAATCCACGTCCACATGTTCACAATTTCACGTCAAAAAATGGCTAAAATTCCCGTTGAAATGTTTTCAAAGTCCCTTAAAAATTTTCCAATTTTTGTCCCAATTCTTCCCATTCCCATTGAAACTTTTCAAATCCCTCTCAAAATTGTTGAAATTCTCTTGAAGCTTTTAAAATTCTCTCTAGAATTTTCAAAATCCATGTCCACATGTTTACAATTTCACGTCAAAAAATGGCTAAAATTCCAGTTGAAATTTTGTCAAAGTCCCTTAAAAATTTTCCAATTTTTGTCCCAATTCTTCCCATTCCCATTGAAACTTTTCAAATCCCTCTCCAAATTGTTGAAATTCTGTTGAAGCTTTTAAAATTCTCTCTAGAATTTTCAAAATCCATGTCCACAGGTTTACAATTTCACGTCAAAAAATGGCTAAAATTCCAGTTGACAGTTTTTCAAAGTCCCTTAAATATTTTCCAATTTTTGTCCCAATTCTTCCCATTCCCATTGAAACTTTTCAAATCCCTCTCAAAATTGTTGAAATTCTGTTGAAGCTTTTAAAATTCTCTCTAGAATTTTCAAAATCCACGTCCACATGTTTACAATTTCACGTCAAAAAATGGCTAAAATTCCAGTTGAAATTTTTTCAAAGTCCCTTAAAAATTTTCCAATTTTGTCCCAATTCTTCCCATTCCCATTGAAACTTTTCAAATCCCTCTCAAAATTGTTGAAATTCTCTTGAAGCTTTTAAAATTCTCTCTAGAATTTTCAAAATCCATGTCCACATGTTTACAATTTCACGTCAAAAAATGGCTAAAATTCCAGTTGAAATTTTGTCAAAGTCCCTTAAAATTTTCCAATTTTTGTCCCAATTCTTCCCATTCCCATTGAAACTTTTCAAATCCCTCTCAAAATTGTTGAAATTCTCTTGAAGCTTTTAAAATTCTCTCTAGAATTTTCAAAATCCATGTCCACATGTTTACAATTTCACGTCAAAAAATGGCTAAAATTCCAGTTGAAATTTTGTCAAAGTCCCTTAAAAATTTTCCAATTTTTGTCCCAATTCTTCCCATTCCCATTGAAACTTTTCAAATCCCTCTCAAAATTGTTGAAATTCTCTTGAAGCTTTTAAATTCTCTCTAGAATTTTCAAAATCCATGTCCACATGTTCACAATTTCACGTCAAAAAATGGCTAAAATTCCAGTTGAAATTTTTCAAAGTCCCTTCAAAATTTTCCAATTTTTGTCCCAATTCTTCCCATTCCCATTGAAACTTTTCAAATCCCTCTCAAAATTGTTGAAATTCTCTTGAAGCTTTTAAAATTCTCTCTAGAATTTTCAAAATCCACGTCCACATGTTTACAATTTCACGTCAAAAAATGGCTAAAATTCCAGTTGAAATTTTTTCAAAGTCCCTTCAAAATTTTCCAATTTTTGTCCCAATTCTTCCCATTCCCATTGAAACTTTTCAAATCCCTCTCAAAATTGTTGAAATTCTCTTGAAGCTTTTAAAATTCTCTCGAGAATTTTCAAAATCCACGTCCACATGTTTACAATTTCACGTCAAAAAATGGCTAAAATTCCAGTTGAAATTTTTTCAAAGTCCCTTAAAAATTTTCCAATTTTTGTCCCAATTCTTCCCATTCCCATTGAAACTTTTCAAATCCCTCTCAAAATTGTTGAAATTCTCTTGAAGCTTTTAAAATTCTCTCTAGAATTTTCAAAATCCATGTCCACATGTTTACAATTTTACGTCAAAAAATGGCTAAAATTCAGTTGAAATTTTTTCAAAGTCCCTTAAAAATTTTCCAATTTTTGTCCCAATTCTTCCCATTCCCATTGAAACTTTTCAAATCCCTCTCAAAATTGTTGAAATTCTCTTGAAGCTTTTAAAATTCTCTCTAGAATTTTCAAAATCCATGTCCACATGTTTACAATTTCACGTCAAAAAATGGCTAAAATTCCAGCTGAAATGTTTTCAAGTCCCTTAAAAATTTTCCAATTTTTGTCCCAATTCTTCCCATTCCCATTGAAACTTTTCAAATCCCTTTCAAAATTGTTGAAATTCTCTTGAAGCTTTTAAAATTCTCTCCAGAATTTTCAAAATCCATGTCCACATGTTTACAATTTCACGTCAAAAAATGGCTAAAATTCCAGTTGAAATTTTTTCAAAGTCCCTTCAAAATTTTCCAATTTTTGTCCCAATTCTTCCCATTCCCATTGAAACTTTTCAAATCCCTCTCAAAATTGTTGAAATTCTCTTGAAGCTTTTAAAATTCTCTCTAGAATTTTCAAAATCCATGTCCACATGTTTACAATTTCACGTCAAAAAAATGGCTAAAATTCCAGTTGAAATTTTTTCAAAGTCCCTGAAAAATTTTCCAATTTTTGTCCCAATTCTTCCCATTCCCATTGAAACTTTTCAAATCCCTCTCAAAATTGTTGAAATTCTCTTGAAGCTTTTAAAATTATCTCTAGAATTTTCAAAATCCACGTCCACATGTTTACAATTTCACGTCAAAAAATGGCTAAAATTCCAGTTGAAATTTTTTCAAAGTCCCTTAAAAATTTTCCAATTTTTGTCCCAATTCTTCCATTCCCATTGAAACTTTTCAAATCCCTCTCAAAATTGTTGAAATTCTCTTGAAGCTTTTAAAATTCTCTCGAGAATTTTCAAAATCCATGTCCACATGTTTACAATTTCACGTCAAAAAATGGCTAAAATTCCAGTTGAAATTTTTTCAAAGTCCTTAAAAATTTTCCAATTTTTGTCCCAATTCTTCCCATTCCCATTGAAACTTTTCAAATCCCTCTCAAAATTGTTGAAATTCTCTTGAAGCTTTTAAAATTCTCTCGAGAATTTTCAAAATCCATGTCCACATGTTTACAATTTCACGTCAAAAAATGGCTAAAATTCCCGTTGAAATGTTTTCAAAGTCCCTTCAAAATTTTCCAATTTTTGTCCCAATTCTTCCCATTCCCATTGAAACTTTTCAAATCCCTCTCCAAATTGTTGAAATTCTCTTGAAGCTTTTAAAATTCTCTCTAGAATTTTCAAAATCCATGTCCACATGTTTACAATTTCACGTCAAAAAATGGCTAAAATTCCAGTTGAAATTTTTTCAAAGTCCCTTCAAAATTTTCCAATTTTTGTCCCAATTCTTCCCATTCCCATTGAAACTTTTCAAATCCCTCTCAAAATTGTTGAAATTCTCTTGAAGCTTTTAAAATTCTCTCTAGAATTTTCAAAATCCATGTCCACAGGTTTACAATTTCACGTCAAAAAATGGCTAAAATTCCAGTGGAAATTTTTTCAAAGTCCCTTAAAAATTTTCCAATTTTTGTCCCAATTCTTCCCATTCCCATTGAAACTTTTCAAATCCCTCTCAAAATTGTTGAAATTCTCTTGAAGCTTTTAAAATTCTCTCTAGAATTTTCAAAATCCATGTCCACATGTTTACAATTTCACGTCAAAAAATGGCTAAAATTCCAGTTGAAATTTTTTCAAAGTCCCTGAAAAATTTTCCAATTTTTGTCCCAATTCTTCCCATTCCCATTGAAACTTTTCAAATCCCTCTCAAAATTGTTGAAATTCTCTTGAAGCTTTTAAAATTCTCTCCAGAATTTTCAAAATCCATGTCCACATGTTTACAATTTCACGTCAAAAAATGGCTAAAATTCCAGTTGAAATTTTTCAAAGTCCCTTAAAAATTTTCCAATTTTTGTCCCAATTCTTCCCATTCCCATTGAAACTTTTCAAATCCCTCTCAAAATTGTTGAAATTCTCTTGAAGCTTTTAAAATTCTCTCTAGAATTTTCAAAATCCATGTCCACATGTTTACAATTTCACGTCAAAAAATGGCTAAAATTCCAGTTGAAATTTTTTCAAAGTCCCTTCAAAATTTTCCAATTTTTGTCCCAATTCTTCCATTCCCATTGAAACTTTTCAAATCCCTCTCAAAATTGTTGAAATTCTCTTGAAGCTTTTAAAATTCTCTCTAGAATTTTCAAAATCCACGTCCACATGTTTACAATTTCACGTCAAAAAATGGCTAAAATTCCAGTTGAAATTTTTTCAAAGTCCCTTAAAAATTTTCCAATTTTTGTCCCAATTCTTCCCATTCCCATTGAAACTTTTCAAATCCCTCTCAAAATTGTTGAAATTCTCTTGAAGCTTTTAAAATTCTCTCGAGAATTTTCAAAATCCATGTCCACATGTTTACAATTTCACGTCAAAAAATGGCTAAAATTCCCATTGAAATTTTTCAAAGTCCCTTAAAAATTTTCCAATTTTTGTCCCAATTCTTCCCATTCCCATTGAAACTTTTCAAATCCCTCTCAAAATTGTTGAAATTCTCTTGAAGCTTTTAAAATTCTCTCTAGAATTTTCAAAATCCATGTCCACATGTTTACAATTTCACGTCAAAAAATGGCTAAAATTCCAGTTGAAATTTTTTCAAAGTCCCTTCAAAATTTTCCAATTTTTGTCCCCAATTCTTCCCATTCCCATTGAAACTTTTCAAATCCCTCTCCAAATTGTTGAAATTCTCTTGAAGCTTTTAAAATTCTCTCTAGAATTTTCAAAATCCATGTCCACATGTTTACAATTTCACGTCAAAAAATGGCTAAAATTCCAGTTGAAATGTTTTCAAAGTCCCTTAAAAATTTTCCAATTTTTGTCCCAATTCTTCCCATTCCCATTGAAACTTTTCAAATCCCTCTCAAAATTGTTGAAATTCTCTTGAAGCTTTTAAAATTCTCTCGAGAATTTTCAAAATCCATGTCCACATGTTTACAATTTCACGTCAAAAAATGGCTAAAATTCCAGTTGAAATTTTTTCAAAGTCCCTTCAAAATTTTCCAATTTTTGTCCCAATTCTTCCTATTCCCATTGAAACTTTTCAAATCCCTCTCAAAATTGTTGAAATTCTCTGGAAGCTTTTAAAATTCTCTCTAGAATTTTCAAAATCCATGTCCACATGTTTACAATTTCACGTCAAAAAAAGGCTAAAATTCCCGTTGAAATGTTTTCAAAGTCCCTTAAAAATTTTCCAATTTTTGTCCCAATTCTTCCCATTCCCATTGAAACTTTTCAAATCCCTCTCAAAATTGTTGAAATTCTCTTGAAGCTTTTAAAATTCTCTCTAGAATTTTCAAAATCCATGTCCACAGGTTTACAATTTCACGTCAAAAAATGGCTAAAATTCCAGTTGAAATTTTTTCAAAGTCCCTTAAAAATTTTCCAATTTTTGTCCCAATTCTTCCCATTCCCATTGAAACTTTTCAAATCCCTCTCAAAATTGTTGAAATTCTCTTGAAGCTTTTAAAATTCTCTCTAGAATTTTCAAAATCCATGTCCACATGTTTACAATTTCATGTCAAAAAATGGCTAAAATTCCAGTCGAAATTTTTTCAAAGTCCCTTAAAAATTTTCCAATTTTTGTCCCAATTCTTCCCATTCCCATTGAAACTTTTCAAATCCCTCTCAAAATTGTTGAAATTCTCTTGAAGCTTTTAAAATTCTCTCTAGAATTTTCAAAATCCATGTCCACAGGTTTACAATTTCACGTCAAAAAATGGCTAAAATTCCAGTGGAAATTTTTTCAAAGTCCCTTAAAAATTTTCCAATTTTTGTCCCAATTCTTCCCATTCCCATTGAAACTTTTCAAATCCCTCTCCAAATTGTTGAAATTCTCTTGAAGCTTTAAAAATTCTCTCTAGAATTTTCAAAATCCATGTCCACATGTTTACAATTTCACGTAAAAAGATTGCTAAAATTCCAGTTGAAATTTTTTCAAAGTCCCTTCAAAATTTTCCAATTTTTGTCCCAATTCTTCCCATTCCCATTGAAACTTTTCAAATCCCTCTCCAAATTGTTGAAATTCTCTTGAAGCTTTTAAAATTCTCTCTAGAATTTTCAAAATCCATGTCCACATGTTTACAATTTCACGTCAAAAAATGGCTAAAATTCCCGTTGAAATTTTGTCAAAGTCCCTTCAAAATTTTCCAATTTTTGTCCCAATTCTTCCCATTCCCATTGAAACTTTTCAAATCCCTCTCAAAATGGTTGAAATTCTCTTGAAGCTTTTAAAATTCTCTCTAGAATTTTCAAAATCCATGTCCACATGTTTACAATTTCACGTCAAAAAATGGCTAAAATTCCAGTTGAAATTTTTTCAAAGTCCCTTAAAAATTTTCCAATTTTTGTCCCAATTCTTCCCATTCCCATTGAAACTTTTCAAATCCCTCTCAAAATGGTTGAAATTCTCTTGAAGCTTTTAAAATTCTCTCTAGAATTTTCAAAATCCATGTCCACATGTTTACAATTTCACGTCAAAAAATGGCTAAAATTCCAGTTGAAATGTTTTCAAAGTCCCTTAAAAATTTTCCAATTTTTGTCCCAATTCTTCCCATTCCCATTGAAACTTTTCAAATCCCTCTCAAAATTGTTGAAATTCTCTTGAAGCTTTTAAAATTCTCTCGAGAATTTTCAAAATCCATGTCCACATGTTTACAATTTCACGTCAAAAAATGGCTAAAATTCCAGTTGAAATTTTTTCAAAGTCCCTTCAAAATTTTCCAATTTTTGTCCCAATTCTTCCTATTCCCATTGAAACTTTTCAAATCCCTCTCAAAATTGTTGAAATTCTCTGGAAGCTTTTAAAATTCTCTCTAGAATTTTCAAAATCCATGTCCACATGTTTACAATTTCACGTCAAAAAAAGGCTAAAATTCCCGTTGAAATGTTTTCAAAGTCCCTTAAAAATTTTCCAATTTTTGTCCCAATTCTTCCCATTCCCATTGAAACTTTTCAAATCCCTCTCAAAATTGTTGAAATTCTCTTGAAGCTTTTAAAATTCTCTCTAGAATTTTCAAAATCCATGTCCACAGGTTTACAATTTCACGTCAAAAAATGGCTAAAATTCCAGTTGAAATTTTTTCAAAGTCCCTTCAAAATTTTCCAATTTTTGTCCCAATTCTTCCCATTCCCATTGAAACTTTTCAAATCCCTCTCCAAATTGTTGAAATTCTCTTGAAGCTTTTAAAATTCTCTCTAGAATTTTCAAAATCCATGTCCACATGTTTACAATTTCATGTCAAAAAATGGCTAAAATTCCAGTCGAAATTTTTTCAAAGTCCCTTAAAAATTTTCCAATTTTTGTCCCAATTCTTCCCATTCCCATTGAAACTTTTCAAATCCCTCTCAAAATTGTTGAAATTCTCTTGAAGCTTTTAAAATTCTCTCTAGAATTTTCAAAATCCATGTCCACAGGTTTACAATTTCACGTCAAAAAATGGCTAAAATTCCAGTGGAAATTTTTTCAAAGTCCCTTAAAAATTTTCCAATTTTTGTCCCAATTCTTCCCATTCCCATTGAAACTTTTCAAATCCCTCTCCAAATTGTTGAAATTCTCTTGAAGCTTTAAAAATTCTCTCTAGAATTTTCAAAATCCATGTCCACATGTTTACAATTTCACGTAAAAAGATTGCTAAAATTCCAGTTGAAATTTTTTCAAAGTCCCTTCAAAATTTTCCAATTTTTGTCCAATTCTTCCCATTCCCATTGAAACTTTTCAAATCCCTCTCCAAATTGTTGAAATTCTCTTGAAGCTTTTAAAATTCTCTCTAGAATTTTCAAAATCCATGTCCACATGTTTACAATTTCACGTCAAAAAATGGCTAAAATTCCAGTTGAAATTTTTTCAAAGTCCCTTCAAAATTTTCCAATTTTTGTCCCAATTCTTCCCATTCCCATTGAAACTTTTCAAATCCCTCTCAAAATGGTTGAAATTCTCTTGAAGCTTTTAAAATTCTCTCTAGAATTTTCAAAATCCATGTCCACATGTTTACAATTTCACGTCAAAAAATGGCTAAAATTCCAGTTGAAATTTTTTCAAAGTCCCTTAAAAATTTTCCAATTTTTGTCCCAATTCTTCCCATTCCCATTGAAACTTTTCAAATCCCTCTCAAAATTGTTGAAATTCTCTTGAAGCTTTTAAAATTCTCTCTAGAATTTTCAAAATCCATGTCCACATGTTTACAATTTCACGTCAAAAAATGGCTAAAATTCCAGTGGAAATTTTTTCAAAGTCCCTTAAAAATTTTCCAATTTTTGTCCCAATTCTTCCCATTCCCATTGAAACTTTTCAAATCCCTCTCAAAATTGTTGAAATTCTCTTGAAGCTTTTAAAATTCTCTCTAGAATTTTCAAAATCCATGTCCACAGGTTTACAATTTCACGTCAAAAAATGGCTAAAATTCCAGTTGAATTTTTTTCAAAGTCCCTTAAAAATTTTCCAATTTTTGTCCCAATTCTTCCCATTCCCATTGAAACTTTTCAAATCCCTCTCAAAATTGTTGAAATTCTCTTGAAGCTTTTAAAATTCTCTCTAGAATTTTCAAAATCCATGTCCACATGTTTACAATTTCACGTCAAAAAATGGCTAAAATTCCAGTTGAAATGTTTTCAAAGTCCCTGAAAAATTTTCCAATTTTTGTCCCAATTCTTCCCATTCCCATTGAAACTTTTCAAATCCCTCTCCAAATTGTTGAAATTCTGTTGAAGCTTTTAAAATTCTCTCTAGAATTTTCAAAATCCATGTCCACATGTTTACAATTTCACGTCAAAAAATGGCTAAAATTCCAGTTGAAATTTTTTCAAAGTCCCTTAAAAATTTTCCAATTTTTGTCCCAATTCTTCCCATTCCCATTGAAACTTTTCAAATCCCTCTCAAATTGTTGAAATTCTCTTGAAGCTTTTAAAATTCTCTCTAGAATTTTTAAAATCCACGTCCACATGTTTACAATTTCACGTCAAAAAATGGCTAAAATTCCAGTTGAAATGTTTTCAAAGTCCCTTAAAAATTTTCCAATTTTTGTCCCAATTCTTCCCATTCCCATTGAAACTTTTCAAATCCCTCTCAAAATTGTTGAAATTCTCTTGAAGCTTTTAAAATTCTCTCTAGAATTTTCAAAATCCATGTCCACAGGTTTACAATTTCACGTCAAAAAATGGCTAAAATTCCAGTTGAAATTTTTTCAAAGTCCCTTAAAAATTTTCCAATTTCTGTCCCAATTCTTCCCATTCCCATTGAAACTTTTCAAATCCCTCTCAAAATTGTTGAAATTCTCTTGAAGCTTTTAAAATTCTCTCTAGAAATTTCAAAATCCATGTCCACATGTTTACAATTTCACGTCAAAAATGGCTAAAATTCCAGTTGAAATTTTTTCAAAGTCCCTTAAAAATTTTCCAATTTTTTTCCCAATTCTTCCCATTCCCATTGAAACTTTTCAAATCCCTCTCAAAATTCTTGACATTCTGTTGAAGCTTTTAAAATTCTCTCCAGAATTTTCAAAATCCACGTCCACATGTTTACAATTTCACGTCAAAAAATGGCTAAAATTCCAGTTGAAATTTTTTCAAAGTCCCTTAAAAATTTTCCAATTTTTTTTCCCAATTCTTCCCATTCCCATTGAAACTTTTCAAATCCCTGTCAACATTGTTGAAATTCTGCTGAAGCTTTTAAAATTCTCTCCAGAATTTTCAAAATCCATGTCCACATGTTTACAATTTCATGGAAAAAAATGGCTAAATTCCAGTTGAAATTTTTTCAAAGTCCCTGAAAAATTTTCCAATTTTTGTCCCAATTCTTCCCATTCCCATTGAAACTTTTCAAATCCCTCTCAACATTGTTGAAATTCTCTTGAAGCTTTTAAAATTCTCTCTAGAATTTTCAAAATCCATGTCCACAGGTTTACAATTTCACGTCAAAAAATGGCTAAAATTCCAGTCGAAATGTTTTCAAAGTCCCTTAAAAATTTTCCAATTTTTGTCCCAATTCTTCCCATTCCCATTGAAACTTTTCAAATCCCTCTCAACATTGTTGAAATTCTCTTGAAGCTTTTAAAATTCTCTCTAGAATTTTCAAAATCCATGTCCACATGTTTACAATTTCACGTCAAAAAATGGCTAAAATTCCAGTGGAAATTTTTTCAAAGTCCCTGAAAAATTTTCCAATTTTTGTCCCAATTCTTCCCATTCCCATTGAAACTTTTCAAATCCCTCTCAAAATTGTTGAAATTCTCTTGAAGCTTTTAAAATTCTCTCTAGAATTTTCAAAATCCATGTCCACAGGTTTACAATTTCACGTCAAAAAATGGCTAAAATTCCAGTTGAAATTTTTTCAAAGTCCCTTCAAAATTTTCCAATTTTTGTCCCAATTCTTCCCATTCCCATTGAAACTTTTCAAATCCCTCTCAAAATTGTTGAAATTCTCTTGAAGCTTTTAAAATTCTCTCTAGAATTTTCAAAATCCATGTCCACATGTTTACAATTTCACGTCAAAAAATGGCTAAAATTCCAGTTGAAATTGTTTCAAAGTCCCTTAAAAAATTTTCCAATTTTTGTCCCAATTCTTCCCATTCCCATTGAAACTTTTCAAATCCCTCTCAAAATTGTTGAAATTCTCTTGAAGCTTTTAAAATTCTCTCTAGAATTTTCAAAATCCATGTCCACAGGTTTACAATTTCACGGAAAAAAATGGCTAAATTCCAGTTGAAATTTCTTCAAAGTCCATGAAAAATTTTCCAATTTTTGTCCCAATTCTTCCCATTCCCATTGAAACTTTTCAAATCCCTCTCAAAATTGTTGAAATTCTCTTGAAGCTTTTAAAATTCTCTCGAGAATTTTCAAAATCCATGTCCACATGTTTACAATTTCATGTCAAAAAATGGCTACAATTCCAGTTGAAATTTTTCAAAGTCCCTGAAAATTTTTCCAATTTTTGTCCCAATTCTTCCCATTCCCATTGAAACTTTTCAAATCCCTCTCAAAATTGTTGAAATTCTCTTGAAGCTTTTAAAATTCTCTCTAGAATTTTCAAAATCCATGTCCACAGGTTTACAATTTCACGTCAAAAAATGGCTAAAATTCCAGTTGAAATTTTTTCAAAGTCCCTTCAAAATTTCCCAATTTTTGTCCCAATTCTTCCCATTCCCATTGAAACTTTTCAAATCCCTCTCAACATTGTTGACATTCTCTTGAAGCTTTTTAAAATTCTCTCTAGAATTTTCAAAATCCACGTCCACATGTTTACAATTTCACGTCAAAAAATGGCTAAAATTCCAGTGGAAATTTTTTCAAAGTCCCTTAAAAATTTTCCAATTTTTGTCCCAATTCTTCCCATTCCCATTGAAACTTTTCAAATCCCTCTCAACATTGTTGAAATTCTGTTGAAGCTTTTAAAATTCTCTCTAGAATTTTCAAAATCCCATGTCGACATGTTTAAAATTTCATGGAAAAAAATGGCTGAATTCCAGTTGAAATTTTTTCAAAGTCCCTTAAAAATTTTCCAATTTTTGTCCCAATTCTTCCCATTCCCATTGAAACTTTTCAAATCCCTCTCAACATTGTTGAAATCCTCTTGAAGCTTTTAAAATTCTCTCTAGAATTTTCAAAATCCATGTCCACATGTTCACAATTTCACGTCAAAAAATGGCTAAAATTCCAGTGGAAATTTTTTCAAAGTCCCTTAAAAATTTTCCGATTTTTGTCCCAATTCTTCCCATTCCCATTGAAACTTTTCAAATCCCTCTCAAAATTGTTGAAATTCTCTTGAAGCTTTTAAAATTCTCTCTAGAATTTTCAAAATCCATGTCCACATGTTTACAATTTCACGTCAAAAAATGGCTAAAATTCCAGTTGAAAATTTTTCAAAGTCCCTTAAAAATTTTCCAATTTCTGTCCCAATTCTTCCCATTCCCATTGAAACTTTTCAAATCCCTCTCAAAATTGTTGAAATTCTCTTGAAGCTTTTAAAATTCTCTCTAGAAATTTCAAAATCCATGTCCACATGTTTACAATTTCACGTCAAAAATGGCTAAAATTCCAGTCGAAATGTTTTCAAAGTCCCTGAAAAATTTTCCAATTTTTGTCCCAATTCTTCCCATTCCCATTGAAACTTTTCAAATCCCTCTCAACATTGTTGAAATTCTCTTGAAGCTTTTAAAATTCTCTCTAGCATTTTCAAAATCCATGTCCACAGGTTTACAATTTCACGTCAAAAAATGGCTAAAATTCCAGTTGAAATTTTTTCAAAGTCCCTTAAAAATTTTCCAATTTCTGTCCCAATTCTTCCCATTCCCATTGAAACTTTTCAAATCCCTCTCAAAATTCTTGACATTCTGTTGAAGCTTTTAAAATTCTCTCCAGAATTTTCAAAATCCATGTCCACATGTTTACAATTTCACGTCAAAAATGGCTAAAATTCCAGTGGAAATTTTTTCAAAGTCCCTTAAAAATTTTCCAATTTTTTTCCCAATTCTTCCCATTCCCATTGAAACTTTTCAAATCCCTCTCAAAATTCTTGACATTCTGTTGAAGCTTTTAAAATTCTCTCCAGAATTTTCAAAATCCACGTCCACATGTTTACAATTTCACGACAAAAAATGGCTAAAATTCCAGTTGAAATTTTTTCAAAGTCCCTTAAAAATTTTCCAATTTTTTTCCCAATTCTTCCCATTCCCATTGAAACTTTTCAAAATCCCTCTCAACATTGTTGAAATTCTGCTGAAGCTTTTAAAATTCTCTCTAGAATTTTCAAAATCCATGTCCACATGTTTACAATTTCATGGAAAAAATGGCTAAATTCCAGTTGAAATTTTTTCAAAGTCCCTGAAAAATTTTCCAATTTTTGTCCCAATTCTTCCCATTCCCATTGAAACTTCTCAAATCCCTCTCAACATTGTTGAAATCCTCTTGAAGCTTTTAAAATTCTCTCTAGAATTTTCAAAATCCATGTCCACATGTTCACAATTTCACGTCAAAAAATGGCTAAAATTCCAGTGGAAATTTTTTCAAAGTCCCTTAAAAATTTTCCAATTTTGTCCCAATTCTTCCCATTCCCATTGAAACTTTTCAAATCCCTCTCAAAATTGTTGAAATTCTGTTGAAGCTTTTAAAATTCTCTCTAGAATTTTCAAAATCCATGTCCACATGTTTACAATTTCAAGAAAAAAAATGGCTAAATTCCAGTTGAAATTTTTTCAAAGTCCCTGAAAAATTTTCCGATTTTGGTCCCAATTCTTCCCATTCCCATTGAAATTTTCAAATCCCTCTCAACATTGTTGAAATCCTCTTGAAGCTTTTAAAATTCTCTCTAGAATTTTCAAAATCCATGTCCACAGGTTTACAATTTCATGTCAAAAAATGGCTAAAATTCCAGTCGAAATGTTTTCAAAGTCCCTTAAAAATTTTCCAATTTTTGTCCCAATTCTTCCCATTCCCATTGAAACTTTTCAAATCCCTCTCAACATTGTTGAAATTCTCTTGAAGCTTTTAAAATTCTCTCTAGAATTTTCAAAATCCATGTCCACATGTTTACAATTTCACGTCAAAAAATGGCTAAAATTCCAGTGGAAATTTTTTCAAAGTCCCTGAAAAATTTTCCAATTTTTGTCCCAATTCTTCCCATTCCCATTGAAACTTTTCAAATCCCTCTCAAAATTGTTGAAATTCTCTTGAAGCTTTTAAAATTCTCTCTAGAATTTTCAAAATCCATGTCCACAGGTTTACAATTTCACGTCAAAAAATGGCTAAAATTCCAGTTGAAATTTTTTCAAAGTCCCTTCAAAATTTTCCAATTTTTGTCCCAATTCTTCCCATTCCCATTGAAACTTTTCAAATCCCTCTCAAAATTGTTGAAATTCTCTTGAAGCTTTTAAAATTCTCTCTAGAATTTTCAAAATCCATGTCCACATGTTTACAATTTCACGTCAAAAAATGGCTAAAATTCCAGTTGAAATTGTTTCAAAGTCCCTTAAAAATTTTCCAATTTTTGTCCCAATTCTTCCCATTCCCATTGAAACTTTTCAAATCCCTCTCAAAATTGTTGAAATTCTCTTGAAGCTTTTAAAATTCTCTCTAGAATTTTCAAAATCCATGTCCACAGGTTTACAATTTCACGGATAAAAATGGCTAAATTCCAGTGAAATTTCTTCAAAGTCCCTGAAAAATTTTCCAATTTTTGTCCCAATTCTTCCCATTCCCATTGAAACTTTTCAAATCCCTCTCAAAATTGTTGAAATTCTCTTGAAGCTTTTAAAATTCTCTCGAGAATTTTCAAAATCCATGTCCACATGTTTACAATTTCATGTCAAAAAATGGCTACAATTCCAGTTGAAATTTTTTCAAAGTCCCTGAAAAATTTTCCAATTTTTGTGCCAATTCTTCCCATTCCCATTGAAACTTTTCAAATCCCTCTCAAAATTGTTGAAATTCTCTTGAAGCTTTTAAAATTCTCTCTAGAATTTTCAAAATCCACGTCCACATGTTTACAATTTCACGTCAAAAAATGGCTAAAATTCCAGTGGAAATTTTTTCAAAGTCCCTTAAAAATTTTCCAATTTTTGTCCCAATTCTTCCCATTCCCATTGAAACTTTTCAAATCCCTCTCAACATTGTTGAAATTCTGTTGAAGCTTTTAAAATTCTCTCTAGAATTTTCAAAATCCATGTCGACATGTTTACAATTTCATGGAAAAAAATGGCTAAATTCCAGTTGAAATTTTTTCAAAGTCCCTTCAAAATTTTCCAATTTTTGTCCCAATTCTTCCCATTCCCATTGAAACTTTTCAAATCCCTCTCAACATTGTTGAAATCCTCTTGAAGCTTTTAAAATTCTCTCTAGAATTTTCAAAATCCATGTCCACATGTTCACAATTTCACGTCAAAAAATGGCTAAAATTCCAGTGGAAATTTTTTCAAAGTCCCTTAAAAATTTTCCGATTTTTGTCCCAATTCTTCCCATTCCCATTGAAACTTTTCAAATCCCTCTCAAAATTGTTGAAATTCTCTTGAAGCTTTTAAAATTCTCTCTAGAATTTTCAAAATCCATGTCCACTATGTTTACAATTTCACGTCAAAAAATGGCTAAAATTCCAGTTGAAATTTTTTCAAAGTCCCTTCAAAATTTTCCAATTTTTGTCCCAATTCTTCCCATTCCCATTGAAACTTTTCAAATCCCTCTCAAAATTGTTGACATTCTGTTGAAGCTTTTAAAATTCTCTCCAGAATTTTCAAAATCCATGTCCACATGTTTACAATTTCATGTCAAAAAATGGCTAAAATTCCAGTTGAAATTTTTTCAAAGTCCCTTAAAAATTTTCCAATTTTTGTCCCAATTCTTCCCATTCCCATTGAAACTTTTCAAATCCCTCTCAAAATTCTTGACATTCTGTTGAAGCTTTTAAAATTCTCTCCAGAATTTTCAAAATCCACGTCCACATGTTTACAATTTCACGTCAAAAAATGGCTACAATTCCAGTTGAAATTTTTTCAAAGTCCCTTAAAAATTTTCCAATTTTTGTCCCAATTCTTCCCATTCCCATTGAAACTTTTCAAATCCCTCTCAACATTGTTGAAATTCTGCTGAAGCTTTTAAAATTCTCTCTAGAATTTTCAAAATCCATGTCCACATGTTTACAATTTCATGGAAAAAAATGGCTAAATTCCAGTTGAAATTTTTCAAAGTCCCTGAAAAATTTTCCAATTTTTGTCCCAATTCTTCCCATTCCCATTGAAACTTCTCAAATCCCTCTCAACATTGTTGAAATTCTGTTGAAGCTTTTAAAATTCTCTCTAGAATTTTCAAAATCCATGTCCACATGTTCACAATTTCACGTCAAAAAATGGCTAAAATTCCAGTGGAAATTTTTTCAAAGTCCCTTAAAAATTTTCCAATTTTTGTCCCAATTCTTCCCATTCCCATTGAAACTTTTCAAATCCCTCTCAAAATTGTTGAAATTCTCTTGAAGCTTTTAAAATTCTCTCTAGAATTTTCAAAATCCATGTCCACAGGTTTACAATTTCACGTCAAAAAATGGCTAAAATTCCAGTCGAAATGTTTTCAAAGTCCCTTAAAAATTTTCCAATTTTTGTCCCAATTCTTCCCATTCCCATTGAAACTTTTCAAATCCCTCTCAACATTGTTGAAATTCTCTTGAAGCTTTTAAAATTCTCTCTAGAATTTTCAAAATCCATGTCCACATGTTTACAATTTCACGTCAAAAAATGGCTAAAATTCCAGTGGAAATTGTTTCAAAGTCCCTGAAAAATTTTCAATTTTTGTCCCAATTCTTCCCATTCCCATTGAAACTTTTCAAATCCCTCTCAAAATTGTTGAAATTCTCTTGAAGCTTTTAAAATTCTCTCTAGAATTTTCAAAATCCATGTCCACAGGTTTACAATTTCACGGAAAAAATGGCTAAATTCCAGTTGAAATTTCTTCAAAGTCCCTTAAAAATTTTCCAATTTTTGTCCCAATTCTTCCCATTCCCATTGAAACTTTTCAAATCCCTCTCAAAATTGTTGAAATTCTCTTGAAGCTTTTAAATTCTCTCGAGAATTTTCAAAATCCATGTCCACATGTTTACAATTTCACGTCAAAAAATGGCTACAATTCCAGTTGAAATTTTTTCAAAGTCCCTTAAAATTTTTCCAATTTTTGTCCCAATTCTTCCCATTCCCATTGAAACTTTTCAAATCCCCTCTCAAAATTGTTGAAATTCTCTTGAAGCTTTTAAATTCTCTCTAGAATTTTCAAAATCCATGTCCACATGTTCACAATTTCACGTCAAAAAATGGCTAAAATTCCAGTTGAAATTTTTTCAAAGTCCCTTAAAAATTTTCCAATTTTTGTCCCAATTCTTCCCATTCCCATTGAAACTTTTCAAATCCCTCTCAAAATTGTTGAAATTCTCTTGAAGCTTTTAAAATTCTCTCTAGAATTTTCAAAATCCATGTCCACAGGTTTACAATTTCACGTCAAAAAATGGCTAAAATTCCAGTTGAAATGTTTTCAAAGTCCTTAAAAATTTTCCAATTTTTGTCCCAATTCTTCCCATTCCCATTGAAACTTTTCAAATCCCTCTCAACATTGTTGAAATTCTCTTGAAGCTTTTAAAATTCTCTCTAGAATTTTCAAAATCCATGTCCACATGTTTACAATTTCACGTCAAAAAATGGCTAAAATTCCAGTTGAAATTTTTTCAAAGTCCCTTCAAAATTTTCCAATTTTGGTCCCAATTCTTCCCATTCCCATTGAAACTTTTCAAATCCCTCTCAAAATTGTTGAAATTCTCTTGAAGCTTTTAAAATTCTCTCTAGAATTTTCAAAATCCATGTCCACATGTTTACAATTTCACGTCAAAAAATGGCTAAAATTCCAGTTGAAATTTTTTCAAAGTCCCTTAAAAATTTTCCAATTTTTGTCCCAATTCTTCCCATTCCCATTGAAACTTTTCAAATCCCTCTCAAAATTGTTGACATTCTCTTGAAGCTTTCAAAATTCTCTCCAGAATTTTCAAAATCCATGTCCACATGTTTACAATTTCACGTCAAAAAATGGCTAAAATTCCAGTTGAAATTTTGTCAAAGTCCCTGAAAAATTTTCCAATTTTTGTCCCAATTCTTCCCATTCCCATTGAAACTTTTCAAATCCCTCTCCAAATTGTTGAAATTCTCTTGAAGCTTTTAAAATTCTCTCTAGAATTTTCAAAATCCGTGTCCACATGTTTACAATTTCACGTCAAAAAATGGCTAAAATTCCAGTTGAAATGTTTTCAAAGTCCCTTAAAAATTTTCCAATTTTTGTCCCAATTCTTCCCATTCCCATTGAAACTTTTCAAATCCCTCTCAAAATTGTTGAAATTCTCTTGAAGCTTTTAAAATTCTCTCCAGAATTTTCAAAATCCATGTCCACATGTTTACAATTTCACGTCAAAAAATGGCTAAAATTCCAGTTGAAATTTTTTCAAAGTCCCTTAAAAATTTTCCAATTTTTGTCCCAATTCTTCCCATTCCCATTGAAACTTTTCAAATCCCTCTCAAAATTGTTGAAATTCTCTTGAAGCTTTTAAATTTCTCTCTAGAATTTTCAAAATCCATGTCCACATGTTTACAATTTCATGTCAAAAATGCTAAAATTCCAGTTGAAATTTTTTCAAAGTCCCTTCAAAATTTTCCAATTTTTGTCCCAATTCTTCCCATTCCCATTGAAACTTTTCAAATCCCTCTCAAAATTGTTGAAATTCTCTTGAAGCTTTTAAAATTCTCTCCAGAATTTTCAAAATCCATGTCCACATGTTTACAATTTCACGTCAAAAAATGGCTAAAATTCCAGTTGAAATTTTTTCAAAGTCCCTTAAAAATTTTCCAATTTTTGTCCCAATTCTTCCCATTCCCATTGAAACTTTTCAAATCCCTCTCCAAATTGTTGAAATTCTCTTGAAGCTTTTAAAATTCTCTCTAGAATTTTCAAAATCCATGTCCACATGTTTACAATTTCACGTCAAAAAATGGCTAAAATTCCAGTTGAAATTTTTTCAAAGTCCCTCAAAATTTTCCAATTTTTGTCCCAATTCTTCCATTCCCATTGAAACTTTTCAAATCCCTCTCAAAATTGTTGAAATTCTCTTGAAGCTTTTAAAATTCTCTCCAGAATTTTCAAAATCCATGTCCACATGTTTACAATTTCACGTCAAAAAATGGCTAAAATTCCAGTTGAAATTTTTTCAAAGTCCCTTAAAAATTTTCCAATTTTTGTCCCAATTCTTCCCATTCCCATTGAAACTTTTCAAATCCCTCTCAAAATTGTTGAAATTCTCTTGAAGCTTTTAAAATTCTCTCCAGAATTTTCAAAATCCGTGTCCACATGTTTACAATTTCACGTCAAAAAATGGCTAAAATTCCAGTTGAAATTTTTTCAAAGTCCCTTAAAAAT